>NC_079204.1:37615547-37909186 GCF_026745355.1 Beta vulgaris subsp. vulgaris
CTCGTGNAACATGTCGTGCAACTCTAATCCACTTGGTAACAGTTCTAATGGGTGTTAACAAAGGTTCTAGTTGAGTCATACCTTCTTGGACAGACAAATTCAGAATATGAGCACAACAACGAACATGTAATAGTGCACCGTCTATAAGCAAGGGAAGCTCAGTATCAACTTTCAAGTAGTCGATACACTTTGTGTTAGCAGTAGCATTATCAAGAGACAAAGAAAAAACTTTGCGGTTCAAATTAAAAGTTTTCAAAGAAGTCATAATACGAGTTTTCAAATTGAAACCACTATGGGACTCATCCATAGCTTCAAAACAAATTATCCGTTTTTACAAATACCAATCATCATCAACCCAATGAGCGGTGACACAAATAAATGGCTCATGACAAAAAGAAGTCCACGTATCACAAGTCAAGCTAACCCGACACTCAATTGTACGAAACATTTCAATCAAATGCCCTCTGTACTTATAGTAAAGTTGTTGGGTATGACGTTTAAGGGTGTTTCGTGGAATACGTCTATACTGGGGTTGCATAAATGTTCTATTCCACTCCTCAAAGTTTGACGACTCACCATGATTAAAAGGCAATTCATCAAGGATAACATATTTGCTAAAACCATCAATCATAGCATCTCTATTATAAAAGAAAGGCTTACCTCCACCGGGTTCCTTACCGAAATACCCATGCAATTGTCCTTGGACACTGTCACTTGCACCACCAACATGAACATTATCGGCTGTCATACCATGCTTTTCTTTCAAATGACGTCCCAAAGTACCGGTTCCACCACCTTGTTTCCATTTGAACTTAGGAACTGGTTGTTTACCCATATTCTTACACACTAGGCAACAAGCATGATATGACTTGTTTAAATTTTACCCATCAGGTTGCCCGGCAACTAGTATTCGTTCATAATATGGCCATACCCATGAAGTTTCACCTCTACCTTTAGTTTCAGTTTGTAGACTTCCTTCTCCATCTATTTCAAAAATAAAAATACAGTATTAATTTTACTACTATATATTTCAATTCAAAACAAATGTATAATAGTATATTTAAAGAGGTAATTAATAAATAGTAACTATAATATGAAGATATCCCAAATAATTATACAACCCTAACACCTAGGGGATAATAATTGCACATAAAAACCCAATAATCGAAATAATCCTTAATATGTAGTTGCTAGTATAGTAGTATGTAAAATATTTAAATATATTGTAATGATCCTTTATTAATCCTTAATCCAAGCTTATATTACATTAAGAAAATGCCAAACATAGACTAAGTTGGACAAAGATTAAGATAAAATTATGGTATACTAAAACTCCTTAATCACATTATATCAAAAAATTGGGCCACAACATGAAGTCATGAACTCCTCAAAACCCATAAAGTCCAAACAAACCAAATTAAAACCCTAAAAATCTCTTTTCAGTTTCTCATTCAGCCGTCACCCTAGAAAAACCTTACCTGTTCTCAAATTCTCTACAAATTCTCAAATTCTATTCTGTTTTTTCTCTATTCTCAAATTCTCTTAATTTTCGTTCGTCGATTTTTAATTGATTTTCAAATCTACAAATTCGAATGTTGAAACGCCAAAATTTCCAGATCTAATAGCCAAATTCGATAATGGTGAGTAATAGCCAAATTCGAAAATGGTGAGTAATAGCCAAAATTTCCAGATTTCAGAAGCTATTTGAAGTTTGATTCTTTGATATATGATACATTCTGTTGTATCTTATTTTAGGCTTTGCATCTTGGGATATGAAGATTTTAAAACAATTTGACATATATCAAGGTAACTGTTTCGAACTTTTGACTCAAATTGATGCATAATAGGTTGGATTTCAAAATTGTAGTGTTTATTTTTGGGTGATAAAATTGGAGGTTTGTTCTTTGTTATGCTTTCTCGGTTTCTCCTATGGGTTTGACTATGTAAGTCATTAGTTGGTTGTTGGGGCCCTAAATCTGCGTTTTTTTGCCTTAATCATGGTGATTAATCTGAATTTTGTTATTATGCCTATAATTAATCACAGTTAGTGAAGTAATCAGATTTGTGTTAATATATATTTGCTTCCTCTAGTATATAGTTCCATCTTAATACTTGTGTTAGTAGTATTTGCTTCCTCTAGTATATATGCTCACTTTTGTTAAATCCAATTTCATTCCTTATGGTATTGATTTATACCGAAATGAGATGCAGAAATATGCTGAAAACGTAGTTGTAATTCTGTGAAGTTGTACTATCTCCTATGTTCTTAATCTTCCACTTTCAGTTCCTTCTTAGTAAACATTGAACATTGATAATAGTTCATTTTCTGACATGTAAAATTCACATCTGAATTCAGGTAATCTATGAATTGAAACCCAAGTATAGGAGTTGGAGTCCTTTTTTGACAATCACTTCTGATTTAAGTCAATCCGCGACTGTAAATTGCTATATAATAGTTTGATGCAAACCAGACTATAAGTAGGCAGTAACTGATTATGTTACATTATGTTCAATACATAACTCAAGGACCTACAGCCTACAGGCCATTATAAATAATGGTCGAACTTTTGTTCATGTTTTGGGTTCCATGTTATAAATATAGCTTAAATTGATTGAGGTACAGATTAAGGTAACTGATGTGGAAATTTTATGGAATATTACAGCTGAACTTCTAGGATTTCCAGATTACATTCCACCATTTTCAAGAGCAAGTGATTATGATATTACTAAGGGAGTTAATTTTGCATATGGAGCAGCTGGTATTAGAGATGAAACTGGAAATTATCTGGTATACACTTCCTTTTTTATTTCAGCAATATAATCAATAACCCTCTCAGGTTGTCTTCTTTGACTATCTTAGTATTTTTTGTTTGTATAACTATTTTAGTATCTTACACTATGGATTTGTGATTATAATTAGGATTAATAACTAAAAATTTATGTTAATAGTATAGATGTTCCTCTAGATTATCATGTTGTCAATCTTAAAATTCTGAAATTAAGAGTGTATAAATAGTATGTTAATAGTATATTTGAAAAAAAAAAACAGCAATTGTCATGCTTAATAAAAATATCACTGTATACTATTAAATAAAATAAAAATCCTAACTTTTTTTGCTATTTGTCATGCTTAATAAAAAAAAGTTAATAAAAATCCTAATAAAGAAAAGTTAATAGTATATAATCAAAAGTAATACTTAATCTGTGAATTTGATTTTTTCCTTGCTCTTTTTCATGCTTTCTTAATTGTTATACTAATGTCAATTGTCAAATTTAGGATTATTATTCATGTTCATTCTATTAATATTAATTCTTATGGATAAGCATTACTCCATTACTAATGTCGAAAACTCTAAAGTATGCTAATTGATATTAATGTCGAAAGTAATACTAACTAAAATGACATTGATTCTATTGAAAATGAACTACATGTGGCTTTTGTATTTAGAATCAAACTTACTAATGTCCAAAGTGTGCTAATTTATGCAAATGTCAAAATTACGTGTGGTTATTCCATATTTCGAAAGTAATACTAATGTATTATACATTTTCATTAAGTATATAGATATAAACTTAATACTAATTAAGTACATGTTAATGACGTACCTTCTCCGCTAGACGGCCGAACTTCGTTTTGAGATGGTCGGCGTGGTGGAGGTGGTGGCATGGTGGAACTAGATGATTGGTGGGATGTTCGTAACGGTGGGGAAACTTGAACTTCATCCAAGTGTTGTCCATACTCATTAACATTTTGGGTGTTAATCTCAAATTGGTCCATTTTTTTGGTTTTTGTAGGATTTTTTGTACTCTTTTTTTGGAATTTTAATTTGTAGAACTAGAAAAATTAAAAATTAACTTCCACTATTGCAAGAGACAAGAGAAACGGGAGAGCAAGAAAAATTGAGAATAGGAGGATTGAAAGTATTAGAAGATAGGAGATGAGAGATGGTGTAGTGAAATGGTTAGAATTAAGGTGCTATTTATAGGAAAAAATGGGAGGGAAAATAATTGAAATTTACACATACTTTCAAAATTGTAGCTCCATCTCCATGAGAAATCAATCCGTTATTGTAATATTGATCAATGTATTTGAAGAAAAAATATCACTACTATAGTGAATAGCCTGCAAAAGTTGATAACTTTGAAATAGGAAGGCATGGAAGCTAGAAGATATTGTCGGTATAGTATTGTTAGCTGTTGTTGTATGATAATTGTTGAGTATGCAATTTATTTGCTATTTGATTTGACCATTCACTATAAGTCTATAATGGAGGTTTCAGGGATAAGGTGAAAGAATCAAGGAAAGAAGAGGTGAAAGAAGAGCATGCAAGGATGCCTTATCCTGCACAAAAAAGAGCTACTGCCTACAGCAGTAGTACAACCTACTTTTTTTTTATTTTAGGTGAAGCAGTACAGCTTACTTGCCATGCCAAGTTGCATTTGCTTTTGACAATTGCACCACATCAGGAGAGGAGTAAAGAAGTTGTTGCCAACTGCCAAGTTGTTGGCTTGTTGCATTTGCTTTTGAGTGTAATAAGATTATTTTTGTTGTTTCTGTTTGCATGTCCAACTTATTATGTTTTGTTCAAGTAACTGTAATGGGCCAGTTAAATTACAATTATTGGGCCACAAAAATTACAAGTCAGATTTATTCAATGCATAAATGTAGGGTGAAAAATTACAACTATTGGGCCAAGAAAATTTGGCGGGCTGGGCTGGGCTCGTTACGGTCTGGGTTGGTCTGGGCCACGGTTTGGTTAGCGGTCTGGGCTGGGCTGGTTATATGACTGGGCTGGTTTGTGGGTTGGGCTGGGTGGGCTCGTAGGTGGGCTGGGCTGGTTACTTGGACTGGGCTGGACGGTTTCTTCACCGGGCTTTTATGGGCTGGGCCAAAATTTAACAGCCCACGGACCATCCACTATTTTCACGGGCCTCATGGGCTTGGTCCGGGCTAGTCACGGGCTTAGCCCGCAAGGCCCACGACACGGGCTGGGATGGGCGGGCTGGGCAGGCCTGCACTGTTGGCCACCTCTACTCAAGTGTAATCCTTAGTGGCAAACCTAGACAATTCTATGAACTTGATATAATACTCAGAGATAGTCATGCTCCCCATCCTAAGGTTATGAACTCCTGAGCCTTTTGTTTTCTCATAAAAGCAGGGAAATTTTTTCCTCTTAAAATATAAATAAAGGAATTCCAATTAAATCCTTCAAAATAACTAAGTCTAATCCCATTCTCTTTCCACCATAAGTTAGCCTCATCTTTCAGATACCGTACAACTTGGCCTACTCAAGACAATTCACAGCCCCGAAAATCTTTTCAAACTCCCTAATCCAATTCTCTAAGAAGGTAGGATCAACTTACCCCTTAAAGAACAATGGTTTAACCTTGGCTAGTCTCTCAGACATGTCCTAGCAGAATCGAGACACTTAGCTCTTTCCTGAGTCAGTTTCTCCATCAAAAGGTGAATAACAACAGCTAAGTTGTTACCACTAGCCATTCTATTTCGCGACGTTAAATTTAACATTACTCTACTTTAGGTTTCAATACATAACTTACATGTCATTCTCTAGGAAGGCAACATTTGATTTGATCATACAATATTGCATCAACAAACAATCCTCATAACATTAAGTTCACACACTATGAACCATAACAATCATATATTGACGCATGAATATATATTCACATTAATAATCACATATGGATCAAATGAAACCAATCACAATAAATAAAATATTCCCCTTTTCGCTTACTAAAATATATTCTCACTCAACTCTAATAATTGAATAATAACTTTTATTCCTCGAACGATAATAAGAATATTTTTTTCAATCCAAAATAACCAACTTATATTATTCCTCAACAATATAAAGATGCTAAATAAGGAAATTTAAACCATTATAGCTTAGCTACTTATTCAATTACTAACCTTAGAACACAAATAAATAGTATTGATTATTTTCTTTATAATTTTATGGAGTAAACATTTCATCTTCCAAGTCTCCAGAGTCTTCACTAGAATAATAATAATCTGAATTCCTAGGTCTAGTAGATCTTCGAATCCCTTTGGGTTGAGGTCCATCCTCTTCTAACTTTAAATCACTAAGATCACTAAGATAAGATCTCCAAGTGGCATTGTAAATTTTCTTTCAGGTTTGCCCTCTAGTATGATCGAACTCTTGAAATACCTCGTTATCTCTATTAGGAATGCCTACTTTCAAGACACAACGCATAACAAGGTCTAAACTGATGTAGCTCTCACTATCATACTCATAACCAACATCACTCTTATAATCACTCAATACATTAGGGTTGTAGTAGCTCTCTACTCTAGTATCTTGTCTATTAGACATGCTAGAGGTCTACAAAAAATTAACATTAACTTCTATAAGCAATTAGTACTCTCACTTAACATATAATCCCAACAATAACAGTGAGTAAGCATAACCAACAACATAAGTATAGGAATAACATAAACAGTTAGCAGGCAAGAAAAATCTAATCATACTGAACAAACTATTTAATGCAGACATATAATATTTCTATCTTATACGTCATTCCTATACTACCCATCTCTCATAAAATAATAAAGTAAAAAAAAAAAAAACTAGAAGCATTGAAATAAATAATATATATAATTTTTTTTAGATTTATAAAAGACCGAAAAAATGAAATAATAAGGTTCTAAAATTTTGAACCAAAAAATATTCGAAAAAAAAAAAATGTTTTGGTCCTTCAAAGAAAATAATTGGAACCAAAATAAAATGAAATATTTAAAATCTCGAAATCTTGACAATTGTTTCAAAAAGTAATTTGAACACAACGAATAAGTAGGAGCTCAATTCTAAGAAATTCATTTTAAGTAACTAGCTAGTTAATCGTCTAAGAATTTAAAGTTGGAACGAAAAGCCAATAAAAACCTAAATCTCCCAAATACCACTTTGTAGCACCCCGACGATTCTCTATTTTGCAAAATACCTTTCAAATATAGAACTTAGAGAATCATCAAACCATTATCGCCCGTGTGATAACGTATTGGCTTATTCAGAATTTTGCAGCAGAAAACATAATAAATAAACTTTATAAACAAAACATAGTCAACTACAAAGTCAACTCCAAAAAGTCAAACCAACAAAGTCAAAGTCAAATTTAAAACCAAACCAACTACGACAAGTATAAACTTAATGTATGATGAATAGACTACACAATCTCTCCAATCCCGAACCCAATGGGGCATCATTTTCAAACATGTAGATGGACAATGCACTATTGATCCCTAGAGATTACTCATCAAAATGGGTCATAACAGAAGCAATAAGGCATAACCATGATCAACATACACAAACAAAAGCACGTAATCAGCAAAGTTAAGTACTACATAACAAAAAAATCCTAATATAATACTATTACATACTGTTATGGCTGAATTTTTTAACAGGATGACATTGACGCGATGATTCGATGACGTAATACCATCTGACGTAAAGACACAGAAGATGCAAACCGAAGACACAGCGAAGGATGCAAGATTGAGAGCAGTGCATTGAATGGTAACGGTCCAGCCAAATAAGGCAAGAGCATTATAAGCCATAAATTCAGCCGTTAAAGGGGACAACATTAAGACGTTGGAGCGTGAGCATAGAAGATTCTTCATGATTCAAGCATAGAGATTAATGTAATAATTAGTGAATTTATTTTTGTATTTGTTGGGGGAAAAATGCCAAAGAAAGAAGAAGGCATATAAAAGGGAGAGAGAGGTCAATGACAAGTTTTTTACGCGATATTGTGAGAAAGACATTAGAGCGAACTAAGCATTCTTGAAAACGACAATCAGTCACGAAGAAAGATAGTGAACTATATTAGTTTGGTGGATCTCCAACCACCCGCGGTTTTTTACCCACCTTCATTGGGGTTTTCCGCGTCACCACTTTTGTGTGTTCATCCCCTTTGACTCCCCTTTGCATTCTTTTGTCGCATCAGCTTTGACATCATCTGGTTGACACGTCCCACAAACTTTAATTTCATCATAAGTGATAAATTTTAGCATAAAAAATTTGGCGCCCACCATGGGGCATAACCAGACCATCTACTATTCAAAATCCGTCAAATGGGAGAAACACCTAACCTCGAGGAAATGCGAAGGCAGTACGAACAAATGAGAGCAGAAATGCTCGAAATAAAGCAAGCTAACGAGCGTCTAACTACCGACTTTACGACATTGCAGGAGAGGATCCAAAAATTGCAAGAGGAGTTAGCATCGTCCAGGGCTTCGAAAGCCCGGCGTCGAGAAAATCTGAATGACATCCCTTTGATGGGGAATCTTTCTGAGTCAGATGATGAAGAGCCTGAGGATAAAGAGCCCTTGAACAATGAAGAGAACGACCAGGACGAAGGAGAAGCGAATCTTATGACAAAGCGCATGGCTCAAATCGAAAATCAAAATAAGCGCTTGATGAAGCTCATGTCCCAGCTCCCTGGAGCGCCAACACCAGGCATCGTGGAGCATCCCGACGGCTACGCAGAGTCACCCTTCGTTGATAGGATCTCAAGGGTCGTGCTCCCCAAGAAGCTCAATTTGCCTACCTTAGCTGCTACTTATGATGGTTCAACCGATCCAGGCGAGCACGTCGCGCAATACAAGCAACGGATGTGGCAAGCGTCAATTCCCTGACATTTGGTAGAGGCATGCATGTGCAAGTCTTTTGGAGCCACGCTCACCGGTCCCGCTCTCAAGTGGCTGGGATCTCTCAAGCCAGGAAGTATTGGCAATTTCTCCCCCTAGTCAATAAGTTCTATGAGAAGTTCGTAGGCAGTCGCAGCCTGGAAAAGCAGACGAGCGACCTATATGGCGTCGTGCAAGGACCCAAAGAATCCGTTTGCGATTATTATAATCGCTTTAACAAAGAAATGATTAGCATTAAAGATCTTGATACTAAGACTGCTATTGAATGTTTCAGGAAAGGATTAATCTTGCAGTCGAAGCTATACAATCGTCTGACGAAGTACCCGTGCCAGACGTTTGAGGAATTCAAGTCACGAGCGTTAGCACAGATGAGGTTGGAGGAAGACGATGCCATCCTTAACACCATATCCACCCGACGCGCATCAGATACTCCTGCTGATCGGAAGGCTTTCGTCCCTAAGAAGAACAACTGGCGAAGCCACCCTCATAGCCGTTCAAACCAGGTAAATAATGTTACTGACGTTGCTGAAAGTGCAGGTAACAGCGTGAGGACGGAGTCGCCAACTTTCCCTGCTCTAGACTCCTACGGATTTTCTGTTGATGTCGGAGGTGTCGTGAACGCTTTATCCAAAATCGGAGCGCCAGTTCGTTGGCCAAAAAAGAGTGACCGTCCGGAGGCGCAAAAAGAACAAACAAAGTGGTGTCAGTTCCATCATGACCATGGCCATAAGACGGAGGAGTGCATCGCATTGCGACGAGAAGTCGCGTTCATGCTCAATAAGGGGCATCTTAAGGACCTCTTGAGCAACAAAGGTAAAGCGTCCTTCGGTAGAAATAGCGCGCAGTCCGACCCTCCTACGTCGCCCACAAACGTAAACCCAAAAGGCTAGCAAGAGAGGGTACCCCCTCGTCCGCCATTTATAAATCTTGCAGGTCAGCTGAGGAACGCATGGTCGAAGCAATGGCGATAACCTATGAGGACGACGTTTGCGACGTGGAGCATCACGACGGATTAGTCATATCCCTGACTGTCAGCAACTGCTTGTTGAAGCGAGTGTTAGTCGATGGGGGCAGCTCAACCAACATCATATTCAAAAGCGCCCTCGAAGGTATGGGTTTATGCGATAAATATATTACTAAAAAATCTACCGTTTTGGTAGGTTTCAGTGGAGAGGCTCAACATACTGTCGGAGAGATCACACTGCCAACGCTAGCCAAAGCGTCAACCTGCCAACCAGATTCAACGTTGTGGACTGCCTTCAGCGTACAATATCATCTCGGTACCCCATGGATACATAGATAGAAGGCCGTCCCTTCAACCTATCATCATCGCTGAAGTTTCCTACCAAATGGGGCTCCAAGAAATAAAGGGCGAGCAGAAGTCTGCAAGGGAATGCTATAGTTCGTCACTCAAACCCCCAAAAGCGACTATCTAGCAATTAAAGGATGGGTCAGCGCCCGACGCGCCCAGCGAGCAGGACGTGGATGAAGTGATGCTCGATCCATCCATCCCCGATCTGTCGTTCGAATCGGAGCGACATTGTCCAAGAGATACGAGGTCAGTTAGTTGATTTTTGAAAGCTAACCAAGATTGTTTTGCTTGGTCCCATGAAGATATGACAGGAATCAGTCCTGACGTCATTACGCATAAGCTCAACGTCGACCCGCTCACAAGCCTGTAAGCAGAAAAGACGCAAGTTCGCTCCTGAAAGGAACCAAGTCATCAATGATGAGGTCCAGAAATTGATCGATACCGGAAAGATCCGCGAAGTAAATACCCAGATTGGCTACCAACGTCGTGGTGGTCAGCAAAAAGAACGGAAAGTGGAGAGTCTGCATCGACTTCACGATTAAACAAAGCATGTCCAAGGATCCTTTCCTCCCCTCATATAGATGCAATGGTCGACGCGACGGCGGTCACGAGCTTTTAACGTTCATGGACGCTATTCCGGGTACAACCAAATATTGATGCATCCGGACGACCAGGAAAAGACCGCGTTTGTTACGATAAAGGTATATATTGTTACAAGGTTATGCCTTTTGGTTTGAAAAATGCAGGTGCCACTATCAGCGACTGGTTAATCAAATGTTTAAAGATCAACTGGGTGACAATGGAAGTGTACATCGACGATATGCTCGTCAAATCCAAGCAGCAGGCGATCACATTCAACATCTGTCGGAGGCTTTCGACGTATTACGAAGGTATGGCATGAAATTAAACCTACTAATGCACCTTTGGAGTGTCCGCAGGAAAATTTCTAGGGTACGTCGTGACCAACGAGGAATTGAGCCAGCCAAGATCAAATAAAAGCCATCATCAACATTCAGTCCCCAGAAGCGTCAAGGAAGTGCAAAAGTTGACGGTCGCGTAGCTGCGTTAAATCGTTTCATATCCCGGTCATCTAGAAATGTCACTATTTTATGACGTCCTGAGAAAGAACAAGGGCTTCGATGGACGCAACAACACGAAGACGCGCTGAAAACTAAAAGCTACTTAGCGTCGCCACCATTATTGTCGAAACCAAATATCGGGGAAACGTTGCAGCTCTATCTCGCGGTAAGTAACGTGTCCGTCAGCGCTGTCCTGACGCGGGAAGCGGAGAGCCAGCAGCTACCAATCTACTATGTCAGTAAGTCTCTGCTAGACGCGGAGACCAGGTATTCTTCATTAAAAACTCATTTTAGCCATAGTCGTAGCTGTTAAAAACTTAGGCACTATTTTGAAACACATACTGTTGTCGTTATGACTAATTATCCTATCAAGTCTGTCTTGCGACATCCGGAATTGACAGGTCGCATGAGCAAGTGGGCAATAGCACTCAGCGCGTACGATATCCAGTTTCATCCAAGAGCGCTGTCAAGTCACAAGCTTTGGCAGATTTTGTGGCAGACTTTAGCCCAGAGCTAGAAAAGCTCGCAGACGACGAAGTCGCAAGGATTAACAAGTGAACGACGACTCTGGATATTGTTGTTGATGGATCTTCTAATTTTCGTGGTGCAGGTCTAGGCATTGTGCTAAAGTCACCACAAGGGGGAAGATAGTACGAGCCATTTGCTGTGAATTTAGAGCGACGAATAACGAAGCCGAGTACGAGGCGCTCATAGCCGGAATGACGTTAGCAGAAGACATGGGAGCGAAAGCATTGAAAGTCTTCAACGATTCACTATTGATAGTCAGCCAAGTCAAAGGCGAATTCGCAGCAAAAGACTCTAAAATGGCCATGTATTTAGAAATAGCTCAGAGTAAAAGTAAAGTGTTTAATTCGTTTGACATTTTGCAGATACCTAGGGACAAATACACAAGCGGATGCATTGGCCAACTCGGATCTTCTTTAAGGGACGTTTCGTTTACGTCCGTCCCTATTGTTCATTTGACAAACCCTGCTATCGCTAGGAGTATGGGACGCTGTCACAACGACGACCGTCAGCCTCGAGACAATCATGGGGTCGTCAATAATGTTGACAATCCCGCACCAGAAAGCGACCCTGACGACGAGGAAGTAAGTGTCAGTTGGACAAAACCATTTTATGATTTCCTTGCTAATGATGTACTCCCAACAGATAAGGCGGAAGCACGCAGAATTCGATTCAAGGCGTCGCGATACGTACTCATTCAAGGAGTACTTTCAAAAATTCGGCCGCAGGCCCCCACCTACGTTGTTTGGAAAGGAGCATGGGGGCAAGTCCTGAAGGACATGCATGACGCACTTGTGGAATCATTCAGGAGGACGCAGCTTGTCAAAGAGTATTGCGCATGGGCTATTATTGGCCAACAATGAGGAAAGGACGCAATAAGGTATGTCGCCAAATGTGATAGTTGTCAACGACATGCAGGTATGACGCACAAACCTTGTGAACTTTTGCATCCTACTCTAACACCTTGGCCTTTCATGAAGTGGGGCATGGACATAGTTGGTAAATTACCTCCAGCCCCAGGTCAGAAGGTCTTTATGTTGGCACTAACTGACTATTTTCTAAGTGGATTGAGGCAGGTTCTTTTCAACAGGTACGTGATAAGGAAGTGATTTCCTTTATATACACTAACATCATTTGCAGATTTGGCGTCCCGTCCGAGATAGTATGCGACAACGGGTCGCAGTTCATTAGCAACGAACAAGACGCTTCTGCGATGAATGGGGCATAGCGCTTGCTAACGTCAAGCCAAGATACCCGCAAGCCAATGGACAGGCTGAGTCCAGAACAAAACGATCATTGACTCTTTGAAGAAGCGGCTCCAGCCAAGAAAGGTAAATGGGCGGAGGCGTTGCCTTCCATCTTATGGGCTAACCGCACGACACCGCGCACCGCACCGGACAAACTCCGTTCTCACTAGTCTATGGTTGTGAGGCTGTCTTGCCTTCGGAGGTGAGCGTCCTGACTGCGAGATGCAGCCTAGCGACGGACGACAAACAGCGATGAGTTGATAACGACCTAGATACCATTGAGGAATTGCGCGACGCAGCGTGGTGCGCATGCGGCCAACAGCAAATAGTAGCGAGGAGTTAACAAAAACGTCCAAGCCAAGTCCTTCGTCGAAGGAGATTGGGTCCTAAGGAAAGTATTCCAGAACACACAAGAGGCTAACGCTGGAAGCTAGGTCAGAAGTGGGAAGGACCATATCAAATCAGTAAAGTAGTAGGCCATGGAGCCTACCAATTGGTCCGACGTGACGGAAGCTCCGTACCTCGTAGCTGGAATGCCACACACCTCAAACGATACTACTTTTAAAGCCTAATAAGCGTCATTTTTTTTATTTTTTTTAAAAAAAGAAAAAGATATCTATATACACATAGAGATATAGAATAGATGGTAATGCTATTATATCTGGGTCGCTAGGTGTTAGCGACCATAATGTTCTCTCACTGGGTACTTGTTAAGTTGCAGGCAAATTGTTCCCATCCAACTTATTAACGTCTCGACGATTTTCACAAGGCACCAGGGGCAGAGTCATTTTAAAAGTGATAACTACTGATGACATTTCAGCCATATCCCTGACGAACACATTTAAGTTTTATGTATTTCCTATGTGTATTCTAAAAGTCGTTTAGTCCAAACGATACGTCTGAGCGACCAGTGATGACTTTTATTAAGTCCAAACGATACGTCTGAACGACCAGTGATGACTTTTATTAAGTCCAAACGATACGTCTGAACGACGAAAGATGGCTTACTGAACGCCTGGCCATCCTGTAGGAACGTCAGAATAACGACCGAAACACATACATGCAATATAAAACAAAGACATAAGGACGATTTTGCAAAAGAACAAAGCATCAACGTAATGGTCACCCCCGTAGGTGACCCAAAAAAGTTTAAACGATAAAGAGTTATGGCCACCCCCATGGGTGACTTAAAAGTACAGTACAAACGGTCACTCTTTCAAGTGGCCTTTAACGAAAGATTGATTAATATTTAGATAAGAGGGGGATGGTATAAAGGGCCTAAAAATTAAACGGCAGGGACCTCTTCAGCTTCCTTCTCCTCAAACGCTTCAGCTGGTAGGATAGTAGTTGGAGCCTCCTTCTCGGTTTTGGGGTCAGGTCAGCCAAGTCCTCTTCGTCCATCAGATCCTTCATGGATCCCATGAACTGGAGGTATAGGTCAATGTCCTTCTGTGGCGTCCACGACGCCGTCTTCTTCATTAAAAACTGGTACATCAACTTAGCCCTGACCCTAGTCGTCACCTCAGCCTCGAGCATGTCCAGGTCGTTCTTCTATGCGTCGACGCTCGCTTGGAGCGTCGTGATTTCATGACGAGAAGACTCCTCCAACTTAGTCACCCTCTGCCTTATCTCTTCTAGCTCCTCCCCATTCTTCTGTAAAGTGTTTTTCATGTCCTCCATGGCCTTCTTGCAAGACTCCACCTCATCGCTTTTGGACTTCGCGTCCAATTCAGCCTTATCCATTCTCTCCTTCATGGTCAGATGACCCTTCAGCAGAGAGGAGATCTCCCTCTTAGCCATCAGGAGATGTTGAGAAGACTGCACAAAAAGATATGATACGTGTCACTTAGAGAGTCACAAGTTATTTTCATAATAGGCATAATGTCTGAAAAAGGAAATCGGAAGTCTATACCTAAAATAGGAGTTCCAGCCCATCCGACATTGCGCTAGGAAAAAGGAACCTGTCTGCTTCAGGCCATATGGATCGTTCCAATGACATGAAGTCATTTGGGACGGTCACAGAATAGGAAGGACCGCTTTTGTCTGGGGGGCTAGGAAGTTAGTCTTGCGTGTCTTAGACGCGACGTCCAGCTCGTCGTCCAAGTGAACGACAACCGTTGTATCCTTCTTAGACGACGCTGATGCAGCGTCAGTAGAGGACTCCCTCTTGCGCTTGCGCAGCATCTCAGCCAGTGCCTGCCCATCCAGACTCCCCCTGGGACTCGATTGAGACGAACCTGTCCGGAAGTGATTAAGTCGTTAGTCTAAAACCTTCCCTGGTAGAGTCCTACTAAAGAATACAGAAGAGGAATTTAAATTAGATAGACTAACCAGAAGCCATAGATGAACAACTGTCTTGAGAAGCAAAAAGAACCCTTCTGAACTGCCTGTCCTCCTCTGACACCTTCAGAAACTTGTCACAGAGACTCTGAGACTCGTCGCGATGCGACAACAATTTTGGGTTAAGACTTGCAGTAGAAACGATGCAAGAGTGGTGTTAACGACACATCACGAATTTAGAAAAACTGAAAAAAAACACACCTTCGGTATTCCAGCTGCCAACCAGAGACGCCCCGGCTTCCCCTAGTGACGATCTCTTCACAAAAACAAACCTGTTTTTCTAACCTCTGTCATTTGACTGTATCCCCCTGACCAGAGGCTCTAACCTCGCCTTTGCATGCAAGGCTATCCATTTTTTCGCTTTGACCCTAATTTCATAATGTAACAGCAAGTCGTGAAGGGTGAAGGCTTCGTCCCACGACGCCGTCACCCTGTCGATGACGCTCAGGATCCTCGAGACTTGGGGCATAATCAGCCCTGGGCTGATTTGGTAAATCTGCATCAGATCCCTTGCCAGGGGGTGAAGGGAAGTCTAAGAACTATTTTGAAAGGGTATTCATAGAGCACTACTCATTTTTAGGGACACGACTCTGGGGGTTCGTCAGGATCAGAATTTCTAATGACAGTACTCTCAGGCAAATTTCCTAAGTCTAAAAACCTTAAAAGGTCCTCTTCTGACATCGTTGACAGTTCATCCTCATTTTCAACCCTTAGTTCTACAGTTTTCTCTTTCCCTTTCGATTTCTCTTGGTTTTTCAAGAAAGTCCTAATGCTGCGTCTACTAGGTGCCATGAGAACGGTAGAGGAAGAGAAAATAGAGCGAATCAAAGGAAAAAATGAGCGAAAAAGTGCAAAAGTACCTGGTGTCAGCGATCGGTTTTCCGAGGGAGAGAGTAAAGGAAGTTATGGAAGTTGCCTTACTTAAAGAGAGAGAAAGATTTGATGAAGTGAGAGTAAAAGTTATGATTTTCTCAGCCGCTTAAGTTATTTATGCCAACAGTGAGCAATCATGACAATCGTGCTAACGGTTATAATTAAAACGGCTATTTAAAAATAAAACTACCTTTTGTATTTTGAGACTCTTGGACTACCAAAAATAACCGCTCAAAGCAGATCTCCTTTCCATCCATGCGTCTCTTTGGAAATTTTTCTTTCTTTAAATTGACAAGGGCGAGATTTCTTGCGATTTGTGATATCTTAATGACTTGAGTAGAATTTCATTTGATTCGTTGGTTTTTTAACAATTGTCTCATGGGCTTTGTGCCACCCCAATTCAACAATTGGGGGAAAACTGTTATGGCTGAATTTTTTGACAGGATGACATTGACGCGGCGACGCGATGATTCGATGACATAATACCATCTGACGTAAAGACACAGAAGATGCAAACTGAAGACACAACGAAGGATGCAAGATTGAGAGCAGTGCATTGAATGGTAACGGTCCAACCAAATAAAGCAAGAGCATTATAAGCCATAAATTCAGCCGTTAAAGGGGACAACATTAAGACGTTGGAGCGTGAACATAGAAGATTCTCCATGATTCAAGCATAGAGATTAATGTAATAATTAGTGAATTTATTTTTGTATTCATTGGGGGAAAAAAGCCAAAGAAAGAAGAAGGCATATAAAAGGGAGAGAGAGGTCAATGACACGTTTTTTACGCGATATTGTGAGAAAGACATTAGAGCGAACTAAGCATTCTTGTAAACGACAATCAGTCACGAAGAAAGATAGTGAACTATATTAGTTTGGTGGATATCCAACCACCCTCGGTTTTTTACCCACCTTCATTGGGGTTTTCCGCGTCACCATTTTTGTGTGTTCATCCCCTTTGACTCCCCTTTGCATTCTTTTGTCGCATCAACTTTGACATCATCTGGTTGACACGTCCCACAAACTTTAATTTCATCATAAGTGATAAATGTTAGCATAAACACATACTATACAGGAATATATATTAATATAATAACCTTGTAGATAACTCTAAATCAAGTAAATTTCACAACCAAAATTTTAGTCATTTTAAATGGAATAGTCAATGGCACAAGTTGTGTGACAAAGAACCACCCTTCCCTTTGGAAGACGAAATACAGGCGCGAACTCCGTATTCCCATGACCTACTATATCGACAAACGTTTAAAAAAAAATCGGACATGGTGATAAATCCAGTCCCAGGAAAAGCCATGGGCTACCCCATTTACTCCAACACTCTACTTGTCTAACAATTCAGACGTGCACAAGTCTAAAACTATTGTTATCCACGTTTCACATTACATGATTAACCATTTATTACTTGTTATGACTCACAAGCAATACTAATAATACAGCCATCAAACGATCATAAACTTCCATTTTATCTTAGGATTAGATAAGTGATCAAACAACTTAACAACCCAAGATTAATTCTAAGTTTGATCCAACCTTTGTTATTTGTTGAACCTAGCCAACAACCATCCAACCTTTCAAAGGTATAAAATATCAACTTACCAAATAAGACCCTCAATCCTTAAAAAGTAGTGAAATAATAAAAAGGGAACAACATGATTCAATCATGATCCAATCCAATATATCACTAGGGGAAAAAAAAGAGGAAGGGAAACGCTTTTACTATAAGCGCAACCCTACTAGTGAAGGGCTGCGCTTTTCTTCAAAAGCGCAGCCCTACAGAACAAAAGGGCTGCCCTTTTGAAGAAAAGCGCAGCCCTACTATGTGAAGGGATTCGCTTGTAAAAAAAGCGCAGCCCTTATGACTTAGTAGGGCTGCGCTTGTAAAAAAAGCGTAGCCCTTCTGTTATGTAGGGTTGCGCTTTTTGTTACAAGCGCAACCCTTCGTTAAATTATTTTTTTTGATTGAAATTAGTGCGTGCATGTACAGTATAGAGCAATTCTATTTCCCTCTTTCCCTCCCTTAGAGTAATTACGAGTGAGAAAAATCACCACCACCTTGCGCGACCTAATTCGACTGCTCCACCTCCACCACCACTGACCACCACATTGCTCCACCACATTGCGCGACCTAATTCGAGTGCACCACAACTTCTGCCCATGCCACTGCTGCCCACCACAATTCGAGTACAGTGGGTTTGCGCGACCTAACTCGACTGCTCCACCACCACCTTGCGCACCAACAGTGTCCGCCACCACCTTGCGCGCCACCCACCATGTGCAACCGCGACCTCCACCATCACCACTACCCTTCTCTTCTCTTCTCTTCTCTTCTCTTCTCCGCCACTTGAGTGGTTAATTAGGTATGAATTAATCTTATTTTTAAGTTACTTTTGTTTTTCTTAATTGAATTAAATGATTAATGTGCAATGTGGGTTTTGTCAATTGTAGGAAGAAGAGGCTAAGGAAGGAAAATAAAGTTCCAACTATCTCTTTTCTCTTCATTGCTTGTCATTGGTGTTAAGAGGTAACTAGTTTAACATGTAGACAAAGTTGATAATTTATTGATGTATATATGTATTTTTTATAATGTATATTATAATTTATTGACATGAGATTGTATGAAAACGCAATGTGATTTAGCTATATATGAAAATTACAAGTTGTTTGAATCATCATCATATGCCTAGATACCCGTTCAAGACTTACTCATTAGGAATAAGTCTTGAATAGTCCCCGGTTTGGGACTGTTCTTGGACGTTTGATCTCACTTAGGTGGTGAATGTGTGTCTTCTTTTCAATTTTGAGGAAAATCTTGGCTTATCGTTTCTCTACATTGTTCTCTGGGTACATATGTAGATAAGCAATTATCTACATTATGTACTTGGAGAACTGTAGGGAAATGCTGCCGGATTTTCCTTAAATTGAAAAGTTGGCATATATTCACTAGTGAGATTAGACGTCCAAGGATGGGTTAGGTTGGAGTGATAAGGACCTTCGACTGCATGCATACAATTGAACATGTCACTATCTTAGCTTGATGTATACGTGTGTGATTTGAATATGTGAGTGTATGTACTTTAATAATGATTGATGCATTATAATGAATGTTGTGTTTAATTATTAGAGGTGGTCTTCTTGAATGATATGGATCGTACTTGGATGTATGGTAGTCGTGAATCGATTGAGTTTGTGAATGGGGTCTCGGAATTCTGTAATGCATTAGAATATCAAACATCCTCTGAGCAGTCGACTTTTATTGTCCTTGTTTGATTGTAGAAATGTGAGCAAGGTTAGTAGTATACATGTGGTTAGGGAGCATGTCTTTCACCGTGGGTTTAGGCCTCAATACCACGTATGGTTTGGCATGGTGAGCAAGGGAGGTATATGGGAAGCTCTGGAGTAAAGAATGATGTATGTGAAGAAAAAGAAGGATGATGATGAGTTAGGGGATGAGAATGGATTGATGAATTTGGAGATGACGATAGGGATCGGGTAGACGAGATGATACACGAGGTTGAAGATAAGTCGTGTAGACGACCTCGTATTTTTGAGTCTATGTTTCAAGCTGCTGAAAAGTCGTTGTATCCAGGTTGTACAAAGTACACCAAACTTTCTGCGATGGTAACACTGCTCAACATTAAGTCGAACGCTGGTTGTCACATTGTTCTTGGAAGTTTTAGATGAGATGCTCCCTGATGGAAATGAACTGCCAAAGTCGTACTATTATGCGAAGAAGCTTATGTGTCCTTTCGGTTTAGAGTACGAGCGGATACATGCTTGTCCTAACGATTGTGTGCTTTATCGTAATGAGTATGAGCATTTACATGAGTGTCCACGTAGTGGATTTCGAGGTACAAGCGTGAAGGAGCTGGAGGTAGTGAAGGACCACCAGCTAAGGTGTTGTGCTACACATAATACCTAGATTTAAGCGCATGTTCTCAATTAAAGGAGATGCGAAGAATTTGAGTTGGCATGCAGATCGTAGGAAGAAAGACGATTTGCTCAAGCATCCGGCTGATTCACCTGAGTGGAAAACTATCAACAGGTGCATAAGTCATTTGGTAATGAGGATTGGAATCTGAGGCTTGGATTATGTACGGATGGCATGAACCCTTTTGGCAATCTCAGCTCGCAGCATAGTACATGGCCAGTAGTTTTAGTGGTTTACAACTTGCCTCCTTGGTTGTGCATGAAACGCAAGTACATGATGTTGTCGCTTCTTATATCGGGGCCCAAACAACCTGGAAATGACATAGATGTATACCTTCAGCCGCTTGTTGAAGATTTACAGAAGATGTGGAACGAAGGAGTGTTAGTATTTGATGTGTATGCTAATGAGATGTTCACTCTGCGTGCCATGCTTTTTTGTACTATGAACGATTATCCAGCTTATGGGAACTTATCTGGGTATAAGACTAAAGGAAAACAACCTTGCCGATTTGTTTAGATGACATGAAATCTACACACCTTAAGGGCTGCAAACATGTGTATATGGCACACGAAGGCTCCTCAGCCGCGACCATCCCTATCGGTTTAAGAAGAAGGCATTCGATGGGACGGTTGAAGAAGAAGTTGCTCATAGACCATTAACTGGTACTGAAGTTTATAATCAGTGAAGGGCATTGAAACAGTCTTTGGTAAACCTGCTAGTGAGGTTGATGACCTACAGGATTATGGAAAAAACAGTCCATTTTTTGGAAACTCCCATATTGGAAAGATCTAAAGGTCAGACATTGTTTGGATGTCATCACATAGAGAAGAATGTTTGTGAAGCTATTCTCGCGACACTTATGAATATTCCGGGCAAGAAAAAGATGTTAAGGCGTCACGACTTTACTTGGAAAAAAGGGGTTCGACCAGAGTTGTGGGCTCAGAAAAGGGACGGAAGGAAGAAGAAAAAGGGGAGGAAAGTGGTTGATGATGAAACTCAGAAAAGTAAAAAGGTCGAGGATTCGGAGAAGTTGCCACGAGCTTGCTACACGATGTCGCGTGCAGAGAAACGGATTTTTTGCGAGTCATTGTATGGCATTAAGGTCCCTACTGGCTACTCATCGAATATGAAGCGCTTTGTTACCTTAAATGGTGAGTTGAAGTTATCGAGTATGAAATCGCACGATTGTCATGTCATGATGCAAGTATTCTTACCGATTGCAATTCGTGGGATACTTCCAAAGCATGTGAGGCACACCATTACAGAACTGTGTTCATTTTTTCATACAATTGCAGCAAAGTCCTAGACCCGTCGACCCTCGATTCCTTGCAGCCAGAGTAGTTGAAACTCTATGCAAATTTGAGATGTATTCCCCCCCCGCATTCTTTGACATTATGGTCCATCTCATGTCCATCTAGTTCGAGAAATTAAGATGTGTGGTCCAGTGTTTTTGGTAGGTGTTATCCTTTTGAGAGATATATGGGAACTTTGAAGGATAAAGTTCGGAATCCTGCACAACCAGAAGGTAGTATAATTCAAGGGATTGTGGGTGAAGAGATCAGTAATTTTTGGCTGAGTATTTTGCTAGTGTTGATCCTGTTGGACTTCCGACATCCCGACACGAGGGCAGACTTGAGGGCAAGGGTACAATTGGTTCAAAATTGATCACACCTTCGTAGAAAAGCGTAAACAAGCTCACTTATTTGTATTGCATCACGTACCAGTGTCCATCCTTATTTAAATGAACATATGGAGGAATTACGTGTTAGCAATCCTGAAAAGGAGTGAGGGCATTGACGCAAATGCATAACAAGACTTTCATTGATTGGTTTCATAAACGAGTACTGAATGATTTGGATGAAAGTGTTCCTGAAACAGTCCAGTGGTTAGCATTTGGTCCTCCTGAAACTGTACGCTCTTATGAGGGTTATGATATTAATGGGTATACGTTTTGGAGTGAACGTCAAGATCTGAAGTCAAGATCGCAACAAAATAGTGGTGTTTCACTTGTGGCGTCTGTTATGGCTGAATTTTTTGACAGGGTGACACTGACGCGACGACGCGATGACTCGATGACGTGATAACATCTGACATGATGACAAAGTAAATGCAATCTGAAGACACAGCGAAGGGCGTAAGATTGAGAGCAGGGCATTGAATGGTAACGTTCCAGCCAAATAAGGAAGGAGTGTTAGAAGCCATAAATTCAGCCGTTAAATGGGACAAAATCAAGACGTTGGATTGTAAGCATAAAAGATTGCCCATGATTGAAGCGCGAAATAAATGTAATAATTAGTGAATTTACTTTTGTATTCGTTGGGAAAAAGCCAAGGAAAAAAGAAGGCATATAAAAGGGAGAGAGAGGTCATTGACATGTTTTTTACTCAATATTATTGGAAGAACACTAGAGAGAACTTAGCACTCTTGTAACGACGGTCGGTCACAAAGAAAGATAGTGAACTATATTAGTTTAGTGGATCTCCAACCACCCGCGATTTTTTACCCATCTTCATTGGGGTTTTCCGCGTCACCACTTTTGTGTGTTCATCCCCTTTGATCCCCCTTTGCATTCGTTTGTCGCATTGTTTTAACATAATCTGGTTGACACGTCCCACAACTTTAATTTCATCGTAAGTGATAAATTTTAGCATAAACAATTTGGCGCCCACCGTGGGGCATAACCAGACCATCTACTGTTCAAAATCCATCAAATGGGAGAAACACCTAACCTTGAGGAAATGCGGAGACAGTACGAACAAATGAGGGCAGAAATGCTCGAAATGAAGCAAGCTAATGAGCGTCTAGCTACCGACTTTACGACATCGCAGGAGAAGATCCAGAAATTACAAGAGGAGTTAGCATCGTCCAAGGCTTCGAAGGTCCGGCGTCGTGAAAATCTAAATGACATCCCTTTGATAGGGAATCTTTCTGAGTCAAATGATGAAGAGCCTGAAAACGACGAAGAGCCCGAGGATGAAGGGCCCTTGAACAATGAAGAGAACGACCAAGGCGAAGGAGAAGCGAATCTTATGGCAAAGCGCATGGCCCAAATAAAAAAGCAAAACAAGCGCTTGATGAAGCTCATGTCCCAGCTCCCTGGAGCCCCAACACCAGGCATCGTGGAGCATCCCGACGGATATGCAGAATCGCCTTTCGTCGATAGGATCTCAAGGGCCGTGCTTCCCAAGAAGCTCAACCTGCCTTCCCTAGCTGCTAGTTATGATGGTTCAACCAATCCGGGCGAGCACGTCGCGCAATATAAGCAATGGATGTGGCAAGCGTCAATCCCTGGCATTTGGTAGAGGCCTGCATGTGCAAGTCTTTTGGAGCCATGCTCACCGGTCCCGCTCTCAAGTGGCTCGGATCTCTCAGGCCAGGAAGCATTGACAATTTTTCCACCCTAGTCAATAAGTTCTATGAGAAATTCGAAGGCAGTCGCAGCCTAGAAAAGCAGACGAGCGATCTATATGGCGTCGTCCAAGGACCTAAAGAATTCGTTCGCGATTATTATAATCACTTTAACAAAGATGATTAGCATTAAAGATCTTGATACTAAGACTGCTATTGAATGTTTCAGAAAAGGATTAATCTTGCGATCAAAGCTATACAACCGTTTGACGAAGTACCCGTGCCAGACGTTTGAGGAAGTCAAGTCGCGAGCGTTAGCGCAGATGAGATTGGAGGAAGACGATGCCATCCTCAACACCATATCCACCCGACGCGCACCGGATACCCCTGCTGACCGGAAGGCTTTCGTCCCTAAGAAGATTAACTGGCGAAGCCACCCTTATAGCCGTTCAAACCAGGTAAACAATGTTACTGACGTTGTCGAAAATGCAGGTAACAGCGCGAGGACGGAGTCGCCGACCTTCCCTGCTCTAGACTCCTATGGATTTTCCGTCGATGTCGAAGGCGTCGTGAATCTTTTATCCAAAATCGGAGCACCAGTTCGTTGGCCAAAAAAGAGCGACCGACCGGAAACGCAAAAACATCAAACAAAATGGTGTCAGTTCCATCATGACCATGGCCATAAGACGGAGTTGTGCATTGCTCTGCGGCGAGAGGTCGCATTCATGCTTAATAAGGGGCATCTTAAAGACCTCTTGAGCGATAAAGGTAAAGCATCCTTCGGTAGGAATATCGCGCAGTCCAACCCTCCTGCGTCGCCCACGCACGTAAAGGTAATCAACTTTATTTCTGGTGGATCTGATGTATGTGGACTAACGTATTCCGCAGCCAAAAGGCTAGCAAGAGAGGGTACCCCCTCGTCCGCCGTTTATAAATCTTACATGTTAGCTGAGGAACGCAAGCTCGAAGCAATGGCAATAACCTTTGACGACGACGACGTCTGCGACGTGGAGCACCACGATGGATTAGTCATATCCCTGACTGTCAGCAATTGCTTGTTAAAGCGAGTGTTAGTCGATGGGGGCAGCTCAGCCAACATCATATTCAAAAGCGCCCTCGAAGGTATGGGTTTGTGCGATAAAGATATTACTAAAAAATCTACTGTTTTGGTACGGTTCAGTGGAGAGCTCAACATACTGTCGGAGAGATCACACTGCCAACGCTAGCCAAAGGCGTCAACCTGCCAACCAGATTCAACGTTGTGGACTGCCCGTCAGCGTATAATATCATTCTCGGCACTCCATGGATACACAAGATGAAGGTCGTCCCTTCAACCTATCATCAATCGCTGAAGTTTCCTACAAGGTGGGGCGTACAAGAAATAAAGGGCGACAGAAGTCTGCAAAGAATGCTATAGTTCGTCGCTCAAACCCTCGAAAGCGTCTATCTAGCAATTAAAGGATGGGTCAGCGCCCGACGCGCCCAGCGAGCAAGACGTGGATGAAGTGATGCTCGATCCATCCATCCCCGATCGCGTCGTTCGAATCGGAGTGACATTGTCGCAAGAAATACAAGGTCAGTTAGTTGATTTTATGAAAACTAACCAAGATTGTTTTGCTTGGTCCCATGAAGATATGACAGGATTCAGCCCTGACGTCATTACAAATAAGCTCAACGTCGACCCCGCTCACAAGCTTGTAAAACAGAAAGACGCAAGTTCGCGCCTGAAAGGAATCAAGTCATCAATGACGAGGTTCAGAAGCTGATCGATACCGGAAAGATCCGCGAGCTAAGGTATCCTGATTGGTTAGCCAATGTCGTGGTGGTCAGCAAAAAGAACGGGAAGTGGAAAGTCTGCATCGACTTCACAAATTTGAACAAAGCATCTCCCAAGGATCCATTCCCTCTCCCTCAAATAGATGCAATGGTTGACGCGACGCAGATCACGAGCTTTTAACGTTCATGGACGCATATTCCGGGTACAACCAAATATTGATGCATCCGGACGACCAGGAAAACACCGCGTTTGTTACTGAAAAAGGTATATATTGTTATAAGGTTATGCCTTTTGGTTTGAAAAATGCAGGTGCCACATATCAGCGACTAGTTAACCAAATGTTCAAAGATCAACTAGGTGACACTATGGAAGTGTACATAGACGATATGCTCGTCAAATCCAAGCGAGCAGATGATCACATTCAGCATCTGTCGGAGGCTTTTGACGTCTTAAGAAGGTATGGCATGAAATTAAATCCTACTAAATGCACATTTGGAGTGTCCGCAGGAAAATTTTTAGGGTACGTCGTTACGCAACGAGGAATTGAAGCCAGTCAGGATCAAATAAAAGCTATCATGAACATTCAGTCCCCACGAAGCGTCAAGGAGGTGCAAAAGTTGACCGGTCGCGTAGCTGCGTTAAATCGTTTCATATCCCGGTCATCTGAGAAATGCCACCTATTTTATGACGTCCTGAGAAAGAATAAGGGCTTCGAGTGGACGCAACAACACGAAGACGTGCTGCAGAAACATAAAAGCTACTTAGCGTCGCCGCCATTATTGTCAAAACCAAATATCGGGGAAACGTTGCAGCTCTATCTCGCGGTAAGCAATGTGTCCGTCAGCGTTGTCCTGATGCGGGAGGCGGAGAGCCAGCAGCTACCAATCAACTATGTTAGTAAGTCTCTGGTAGACGCGGAGACCAGGTATTCTTCATTAGAGAAGCTCATTTTAGCCATAGTCGTAGCTGTTAAAAAGCTTAGACACTATTTTGAAACACATACTGTCGTTGTTATGACTAATTATCCTATCAAGTCTGTCTTGCGGCACCCAGAATCGACAGGACGCATGAGCAAGTGGGTAACAGCACTCAGCGTGTATGATATCCAGTTTCATCCAAGAACCACTGTCAAGTCACAAGCTTTGGCAGATTTTGTGGCAGACTTTAGCCCAGAGTTAGAAAAGCTTGCAGATGACGAAGTCGCAAGGATTAATCAAGTGAACGACGACTCTTGGATATTGTTTGTTGATGGATCTTCTAATTTTCGTGGTGTGGGTCTAGGCATTGTGCTAAAGTCGCCACAAGGGAGCAAGATAGTACGAGCCATTTGTTGTGAATTTAGAGCGACGAATAACAAAGCCGAGTACGAGGCGCTCATAGCTGGAATGACGTTAGCAGAGGACATGGGAGCAAAAGCATTGAAAGTCTTCAGCGATTCACTTCTGATAGTCAGCCAAGTCAAAGTAAAAGTAAAGTGTTTAATTCATTTGACATTGTGCAGATACCTAGGGACCAGAATACGCAAGCAGATGCATTGGCCAATCTCGGATCTTCTTTAAGGGACGTTTCGTTTACGTCCGTCCCTGTTGTTCATTTGACAAACCCTGCTATCGCTAGGAGCATTGGGGACGATGTCATAACGACGGCTGAACAGCTTCGAGACAACCATGAGGTCATCAGTAACATCGATAATCTCGCATCTGAGAGCGACCCTGATGCCGAGGAAGTAAGTGTTAGTTGGACAAAACCACTTTATGATTTCCTTGTTAACGATGTACTCCCAACAGATAAGGCGGAAGCACGCAGAATTTGGTTTAAGGCGTCGCGATACGTACTCATTCGAGTATTGTTCAAAAAATCTGTCGCGGGCCCCTACCTGCACCATTTGGAGAAGGATCAGTGGGGGTAAGTCCTGAAGGACGAGCATGACGGCACTTGTGAAAATCACTCAGGAGGACACAGCTTATCCAATAGGGTATTGCGCATGGGTTATTATTGGCCAACAATGAGGAAGGACGCAATAAGGTATGTCGCCAAGTGCGATTGTTGTCAACGACATGCAGGTATGACGCACAAACCCTGTGAACTTTTGCATCCTACTCTAACACCTTGGCCTTTCAAGAAATGGGGCATGGATATAGTTGGCAAATTACCTCCAGCCCCAGGTTAGAAGGTCTTTATGTTGGCACTAACTGACTACTTTTCTAAGTGGATTGAAGTAGGTTCTTTTCAACACATACGCGATAAGGAAGTGATTTCTTTTATATACACTAACATCATTTGCAGGTTTGGCGTCCCGTCCGAGATAGTATGCGACAACGGGTCGCAGTTCATTAGCAACGAGACAAGACGTTTCTGCGACGAATGGGATACAACGTTGCTAACGTCAACACCAAGATACCCGCAAGCCAATGGACAGGCTGAGTCCAGTAATAAGACGATCATTAACTCTTTGAAGAAGCGACTCGCAGCCAAAAAAGGTAAATGGGCGGAGGCGTTGCCTCCATCTTATGGGCTAATCGCACGACACCACGCACCGCGACTGGACAAACACCATTCTCACTAGTCTATGGTTGTGAGGTTGTCCTGCCTTCAGAAATGAGCGTCCCAACTGCGAGATGTAGCCTCGCGATGGAGCGACAGAACCACGATGAATTGATAAACGACCTAGATACCATTGAGGAGTTGCGCAACGCGGCATTGGTACGCATGGCGGCCCGGCAGCAAATAGTAGCGAGGAGCTTTAACAAAAACGTCCAAGCCAAATCCTTCGTCGAAGGAGACTGGGTCCTAAGGAAAGTATTCCAGAACACACAAGAGGCTAACACCGGTAAGCTAGGACAGAAGTGGGAAGGACCATATCAAATTAGTAAAGTGGTAGGCTACGGAGCCTACCAACGAGTCCGATGTGACGGAAGCTCTGTGCCACATAGCTAGAATGCCACACACCTCAAATGATACTACTTCTAAGCTAAGTGATAAGCTTTGTTTTCCCAGATTGATTCTAATAATCCAACCTTTGGGCCGTTCGCTCAAAATAATCCAACCTTTTGATTATTATTTAATAATCCAACCTTTTAGGACAATTCGCAAACAATGCACCGTGACCTGTTGAAACAGGTAGGTGACCATTAGAATAGGTTAATTGCACACGTGTCTTGCCCTGATTTGTTGTGATCTAATTAATCAATGTTAATCTTAATTAAAATAACCAAACAACACCCCACCCCACCACCACCACTGCCACTCCCAACAATCTCCATTTCACCCCACCACCACCACTGCCAACAACCCCCCACCACCACCACACAACCGCTGTACCAACCATCATTGCTCACCGCAGTACCAACCACCACTGCCAACCGCATTTCACCCACACCACCACCACTGCCAACAACCCCCATTTCACCCACACCACCACCACTGCCAACAAACCCCATATCACCCCACCCCAAACAACACCACCACCACCATCAGCAAAAAGAAGAGAAGAGAGATTCGAAGGGTGGGGGGAGGCGCTGCTGCGGGATTCAAGGGGGATGCGGGGAAGTGGGAGGGGGAGTGGGAGGGGGATTCGAAGGGGGATGCGGGGAAGAGGGAGAGGGAGGGGTATTCGAAGTGGGATGCGGGGAGCAGGAGCGGGAGGGGGATTTGAAGGGGGATGCAGCGGAGGGGGAGGGGGAGGGGGAGGCGCTGCTACGGAGGAGGGGGCTGGTGGGGGTGCTCAAAGTGGGGGTAGGGGAGGGCAGGGGAGGGGCGGGGTGCTCACAGTGGGGGTCGGAAGGGCGGTGGAGGGAGGGGTGCTAACAATGGGGGTCGGGGAGGGGAGGGGGGGTGAGGGAGGGCAGGGGAGGGGGGTTCCAAGGGTGGTAAGGGGGAGGAAGAGAGATAGGGAAGGAGGAGTTAGAGAAGAATATGGAAAAAAGAAATATGGAAAAAAAAATTTACAACTTCAACAGGTTACCGGTTTCATGGATCATTATGAGCAGATACAAGTAAAAGGTTGGATTATTAAATAATAATCAAAAAGTTGGATTATTTTGAGCGAACGGCCCAAAGGTTGGATTATTAGAATCAATTTTTCCTAATTTACATATATACATAGAGATATAGATAGATGGTAATGCTACTATATCTGTGTCGCTAGTTGTTAGCGACCATAGTGTTCTTTCACTGGGTATTGTTGAGTTGCAGGTAAATTGTTAACGTCCCGACGATTTTCACAAGACATGTGGCAGATTTGCATTTTGCTACCATGTAAAGTTTTTTGGTCCACTATTGCCTGAGCTGACGTTATGACAGGGGCACAGTTATTTTAAAGCTACAACTGCTGACGACATTTCGCCTATCCCTCTGACAAATACATGTAAGTTTTTATGTATTTTCTATATGTATTCTAAAGTCGTTTAGTCCAAACGATGCGTCTGAACGACCAATGATGGCTTTTATCAAGACCAAACATTACTTCTGAACGACCAAATATGGCTTACTGAGCGCCTGACCATCCTCTAAAAACGTCAGAATAACGACCGAGACATATAATGAAATATAAAACAAAGACGTAAGATCAATTTTGCCAAAGTTCAAAAGCATCAACGTAATGGTCACCCCCGTAGGTGACCCAAAATGTTTAAAACGACAAATAGTTATGGTCACCCCCGTGGGTGGCCCAAAAGTACAGTACAAACAGTCACTCTTTCGAGTGACCTATAACAAATGTTTGATTAATGTTTAGATAAGAGGGGGATGATATAAAGGGCCTAGAAATTAAACGACAGGGACCTCCTCAGCTTCCTTCTCCTCGGACGCTTCAGCTGGTAAGACAGTAGTTGGAGCCTCCTTCTCGGTTTCGGGGTCAGGGGGTACATCAGACGCTATGAACCCGGCATAAGACGGGGAGTTTTCATCAACTTTTGATGCTGAATCCGCCATCGCAGCCAAGTCCTCTTCGTCCATCAGATCCTTCATTGATCCCATGAACTGGAGGTATAGGTCAATGTCCTTCTGTGGCGTCCACGACGCCGTCTTCTTCATTAGAAACTGATACATCAGCTTAGCCCTGACCCTAGTTATCACCTCAGCCTCGAGCATGTCCAGCTCGTTCTTCTGAGCGTCAACGCTCGCCTGGAGCGTCGTGATTTCATGACCAGAAGATTCCTCCAACTTAGTCGCCCTCTGCCTTATCTCTTCCAGCTCCTCCCCATTCTTCTATAAAGCTTTTTTTCTGTCCTCCATGGCCTTCTTACAAGACTCCACCTCATCGCTTTTGGATTTCGCGTCCAATTCAGCCTTCTCCATTCTCTGCTTCATGGTCAGATGACCCTTCAGTAGAGAGGAGATCTCCCTCTTAGCCATTAGGACATGTTGAGAAGACTGCATAAAAAAGACATGATACGCGTCACTTAGAGAGTCAAAAGTTATTGTCATAATGAGCATAATGTATGAAAGAAAAACAAAGGGTCTATACCTGAAATAGGAGTTCTAGCCCATCTGACATCATGCAAGGAAGAGTATGTTCCTTAATCCTCTCCATTGCGCTAGGAAAAAGGAACCAGTCAGCCTCAGGCCATATGGACCTCTCCAACGACATGAAGTCGTTGGGGACGGTCACAGTATAGGAAGGACCGCTTTTCTCTGGGGCAGCTAGGAAGTCAGTTTTGCGCGTCTTAGACGCGACGTCAAGCTCGCCGTCCAAGTGAACGACAACCGGTGTATCCTTCTTTGACGACGTTGACGCAGCGTCAGTAGAGGACTCCCTCTTACGCTTGCGCAACATCTCAGCCAGCGCTTGCCCGTCCAGACTCCCCCTAGGACGCGATTGAGATGAACCTGTCTGGAAGTGATGGATTCATTAGTATAAAACCTTCCCTGGTAGAGTCCTACCCAAGAATAAAAAAAAAGAAAAGAGGAATTTAAATTGGATAGACTAACCAGAAGCCATAGATGAACAACTGTCTTGAGAAGCAAAAAGAACCCTTCTGAACTGCCTGTCCTCCTCCGACACCTTCAGAAACTTGTCACAGAGACTCTGAGATTCGTCGCGATGCGACAGCAGGTTTGGGTTAAGACCTGTAGTAGAAACGATGTAGAGTGGTGTTAATGACATGGCACGAACTTAAAAAGACTGAAAATAAACACACCTTCGGTATTCCAGCCGCCAACCAGAGACGTCCCAGCTTCCCCTAGCGACGACCTCTTCACAAACACAAACCTGTTTTTCCAACCTCTGTCATTCGACTGTATTCCCCCGACCAGAGGCTTTAACCTCGCCTTTGCATGCAAGGCTATCCTATTTTTCGCTTTGACCCTAATTTCATAGTGTAACAGTAAGTCATGGAGGGTGAAGGCTTCTTCCCACGACGCCGTCACCCTGTCGATGACGCTCAGGATCCTCCAGACTTGGGGCATAATTTGCCCTGGGCTGATTTGATAAATTTGCATCAGATCCCTCGCCAGGGGGTTGAAGGGAAGTCTAAGACCTATTTTGAAAGGGTATTCGTAGAGCACTACCCATTTTTGGGGACACGACTCTGAGGGTTCGTCAGGATCAGCATTCCTAATGATAGTACTCTCAGGCAAATTCCCTAAATCTAAAAACCTTAAAAGATCCTCTTCTTACATCGTTGACAGTTCATCCTCATTTTCTACCCTTAGTTCTACGGCTTTCTCTTTTCCTTTAGATTTTTCTTGGTTTTTTACAAAAGTCCTAATGTTGCGTCTACTAGGTGCCATGAGAACAGTAGAGGAAGAGAAAGTAGAGCGAATCAAAGGAAAAAACGAGCGAAAAAGTGCGAAATTTCCTGGTGTCAGCGATCGGTTTTCCGATGGAGAGAATAGTGGAAGTTATGGAAGTTGCCTTACTTAAAGAGAGCGAAAGATTTGATGAAGTTAGAGTAAAAGTTGTGATTTCTAAGCCGCCCAAGTTATTTATGCCAACAGCGAGTAATCATGACAATCGTGCCAACGATTATAATTTAAACGGCTATTTAAAAAGAAAACTACCTTTTGTATTTTGAGACTCTTGGACTACCAAAAATAACCGCTCAAACAGATCTCCTTTCCTTCCATGCGTCTCTTTGGAAATCTTCCTTTTTTCTATAAATTGACAAGGCGAGATTTTTTGCATTTTATGATATCTTAATGACTTGGACAGAATTGCAGTTGATTTATTTTTCTAACAATTGTCTCATGGGCTTTGTGCCACCCCAATTCAACAATTGGGGGCAAACTGTTATGGATGAATGTTTAGACAGGGTGACACTGACGCGACGACGCGATGACTCGATGACGTGATACCATCTGACATGATGATAAAGTAAATGCAACCCGAAGACACAGCGAAGGGCGTAAGATTAAGAGCAAGGCATTGAATGGTAACGGTCCAGCCAAATAAGGAAGGAGTGTTATAAGCCATAAATTCAGTCGTTAAATGGGACAAAATCAAGACGTTGGAGCGTAAGCATAAAAGATCTCCCATGATTGAAGCGCGAAATAAATGTAATAATTAGTGAATTTACTTTTGTATTCGTTGGGAAAAAGCCAAGGAAAAAAGAAGGCGTATAAAAGGGAGAGAGAGGTCATTGACATGTTTTTTACGCAATATTATTGGAAGAACACTAGAGAGAACTTAGCACTCTTGTAACGACAGTCAGTCACAAAGAAAGATAGTGAACTATATTAGTTTGGTGGATCTCCAACCACCCGCGGTTTTTTACCCATCTTCATTGGGGTTTTCCGCGTCACCACTTTTGTGTGTTCATTCCCTTTGATCCCCTTTGCATTCGTTTGTCGCATTGTCTTTAACATAATCTGGTTGACACGTCCCACAACTTTAATTTCATCGTAAGTGATAAATTTTAGCATAAACAGCGTCGTCTACACTATATGCAAGCTCGAAAGATAAGTCATATGTACATGCTGAAAGCAACTATTATTGGCTAATACAAGAAATATGGGAGCTGGACTACTGTACTTTTAATATTTGCCTCTTGTGTTGCAAGTGGGTTAACGATAATCGACGTTGTGTAAGAAACGATGATCCTTGCGATTTCACTCTTGTTGACCTTAGTCGTCTACGTGAAACTGAGGAGCCATTTGTAATTGCATCACAAGTCAAGCAAGTATTTTTTGTAACTGATCCTGCTGATCATAAGTGGTCAATTATTGTACCTCGTAAAAGGAGTATCCTCGGTATTGGTGATGCTGATAATGAGGAAGAATATGATGCATTTGAGGACCTCCCCCCTTTTACCTATCCTGAAATTAGTGTGGAAGATGATGTGAATATCTCGGAGAACTATATGCGTGTAGATCACACGGAAGTAATACATGTACTTGAGGATCCTAAGAAACGGCGGAAGGTCAATAAATCATGAGACATAAATTCAGGTCTATGTAATTTCTCCAATTTGTAACTATTTTGGCCTTTTCGCTCCCAAATCGTACTTATCGAGTCATTTAACCCCAAATTATCTTTGACCATGCTTATATGAGGCATAATATAACTAGTATGTAGATTCTTAGACTTGCATTTGTCGTTGGTTGCATTTCGGGAACGAAAAGGCCATTTCGGGGCTATTTTGGCCTTTTCACTCCCAACTCGTACTTATCGAGTCATTTAACCCCAAATTCTCTTTGAACATGCTTATATGAGGCATAATATAACTAGTGTGTAGATTCTTAGGCTTGCATTTTTTGTTTGTTGTATTTCGGGAACGAAAAGGTCATTTCGGGGCTATTTTGGTCTTTTCGCTCCCAAATCGTACTTATCGAGTCATTTAACCCTAAATTCTCTTTGAACATCATTATATGAGGCATAATATAACTACTATGTAAATTATTAGACTTGCATTTGTTGTTGGTTGCATTTTGGGAACGAAAAGGCCATTTCGGGGCTATTTTCGCCTTTTCGCTCCCAAATCGTACTTATCGAGTCATTTAACCCCAAATTCTCTTTGAACATCATTATATGAGGCATAATATAACTAGTATGTAGATTCTTAGGCTTGCATTTGTTGTTGGTTGCATTTCAGGAACGAAAATGCCTTTTCGGGGATATTTTGGCCTTTTCACTCCCAAATTGTACTTATCAAGTCATTTAACCCCAAATTCTCTTGGAACATCATTATATGAGGCAAAATATAACTAGTATGCAGATTCTTAGGCTTTCATTTGTTGTTGGTTGCATTTCAGGAACGAAAAGGCCATTTCCGGCCTATTTTGGCCTTTTTGCTCCCAAAATGTACTTATCAAGTCATTTAACTGCAAATTTTCTTTGAACATGATTATATGAGGCATAATATAACTAGTATGTAGATTATTAGGCTTTAATTTGTTGTTGGTTGCATTTCGGGAATGAAAAGGCCATTTCCGGCCTATTTTGGCCTTTTCGCTCCCGAAATGTACTTATCAAGTCATTTAACCCCAAATTTTCTTTGAACATGATTATATGAGGCATAATATAACAAGTATGTAGATTCTTAGGCTTTAATTTATTGTTGGTTGCATTTCGGGAACGAAAAGGCCATTTCCGGCCTATTTTGGGCTTTTCGCTCCCAAAATGTACTTGTCAAGTCATTTAACCCCAAATTCTCTTTGAACATCATTATATGAGGCATAATATAACTAGTATGTAGATTCTTAGGCTTGCATTTGTTGTTGGTTGCATTTCGGGAACGAAAAGGCCAATTTAGGCCTATTTATGCCTTTTTGGTTGCATTTCGGGAACGAACCCCCCCCCCCCACTGCCCCCTCCCACTGCACCCCTCCCCCTGTTGCCCCTCCCCTGCCCCTCCCTGCTTCCCCCCTCCCCTGCACCCTCCCCACAACCCCTTGCCCCCCTCCCCAGGGCAGGCAGGGCTCCCGTCCAGGACCCATAAATCTGGAAAAAAATTTAAGTCCTACAAATACCTACTAGTTTTAGCATATTGGCAATACAAGTATCTAATAAATTTGGTGCAGGTGGTAGCTTTTTCGCTAGAAATATAGAGTTGAATGAGCTTGTAAGTGTTGCGGTTCGAATCCCAATATGACATTGACAATGCTTTCATCTGCTTTCTTTTTTATATTTTCTAGTTCTTAATGCTTTCTTCTTTTTTTTGTTACTTCCCTGTTCTTTTTAATTTTTTTTTTTCAATAACTACAACTTACTTTTTTTTTTTTTTTTTGCCAGAAAGAAAGAAACTAGGGAGGAACCCAATTAACAGATCACCCTAAAGCATCCTTACGGATGATCTCAGAAAAAGCAATATCAGGAGATTCAAACCAATAACAGAGATTAGTAGTGGAATGGCCATAATGTGCTATCCAGTCGGCAGCAAAATTAGATTCTCTAAAAACATGCTGAATATTATAATTATCAAATTTTCTCAAATCATCAGCTGCATCATTAATGAGAGCATTAATAGACCAGGAAATTTTCCAGATTCTTTTGATAGCTTGAATGACCGAGAGATTATCACCCTCAATTGTAATATTATTAGCCCCCAGATAGAGAGATCCCCTTATACCTTCTCTTAGACCCCAGGCCTCGGCAACTAAAATAGAATTATTATCAGTTATGGCGTTAGCACCACTACGCAAAAGATTCCCCACAGAATCTCTAATAACAAAGCCATAAGCTGTACTTCTATTCTGTAACTTGGAACCATCAAAATTAAGTTTAACAAAACCAAGAGGAGGGGGGGACCAAATAATATTAGGCCTAGGCTTTTTAGCTGCTTTAACAACATGCTGACTATAATCTAAATTGGAAAAATTAAACACGGAACAATCTAGATTATGCATATAAGCTTTAATCATTACCCCTAGTTTGGCTGGAGAAAAGCTTTCCTGACGAAAAGTGATACTATACTTGAACTTACTTTTTGATTTTCCTTTCTACCTCTTGTACATATGTTCTACATATTATCTAATTTTATAGTTATAAGAAGTACGATTTTATATCTTATAGACCTTCAAATTGTAGATTGTGCATGTATTATAAAACAATGTCACAACCTAAAGTCTAAACTTAGATTTCTAATTTTCAATTTAGGTGTTGGGTAATAAAATGCATTAATCTTTTAAATAAAGATAAAATTTGATAACCATACTATAACTTATCACATTAAACTACATGTTCCACAAGTGTTCAAATTTTTATGGGACGGGGGGGAGTATCAAATATTAATCATATGAAATGAAAAGTTTCTTCTCATAAATGTTAGTCAATTCTTAATTATTGATTGTCATATAAATGTGCGCATATTTATTAAATAACATGTGTTAAGGGCCTTCTTTTTTTCTTTTTTTTACCCTGGACCCAATAATATTCAGGAACGGCCTTGCCCCTCCCCACTCCCCTGCACACCCTCCCCACAGCCCCCCCTCTGCACACCCTCCCCATAGCCCCCCTGCACCCTCTGCACACCCCCTGTCCCCCTCCCCACAGCCCCCCTGCACCCTCCGATCCCCACAGCCCCTGCCCCTCCCACTCCCCTGCACGCCCTCCCCACAGCCCCCTGCCCCTTCCCGCTGCTTCCCCTCCCCACTGCTGCCCCCTCCCCCACTGCATAGCCCCCTCCCGCCCTAAATGTGAATTTTTTTTATTAATACATATATTTGTACAATTTCAGGGATATGGCGGAGGTGCATGCGGATACGAGTGCGGAACACACTACCGAGGATGAGTCTTTCGATTACCAAAAGGAGCGGAGTAAATTGGTTAAGGCTCGCCGTGAAGAAAAAGATGCACAAAGGCCAAGTAAGTCATTGGCGACGAAAAAGAGAAAAGGAAGGGGACCTACAAAGTCACTAGGGAAACCCACCCTAATGACTTTAGAGTACGATCATTTGGGGCAACCTTGTGGAAAATGGCATCAAAAGTATGTCATGCAAGTTGGGATTTGCATGCATAAGCTCTCCATTCCCCACTCATGGAAAGAGGTGCCCGAGTCTTTGAAAAAGATGATTTTGGAAGATACACTAGTGGAAGAAACTCCTTGTGCTACTTATCAAGTGCTTGGGTTGATTAATCAATCGGAGCAATTATTCACAAGTGCTCCGGTTGACTAATCAACCCAAGCACTTGTGAAATAAGTGCTCCGGTTGATTAATAAACCCAAGCACTTGATTGGACTCTGATTTTCCCTCCCAATAAGAAGTAATTAATTTTCGACTCTCTCTAATTAAGCCCACTTCTCCCTCCCTCCTAATTACTTCCCTCAATTGGACTCTCTCAATAGAACACTCACTCGCACCGTTCCTCTGTAATAGCCCTGTTTTTAAGCGCAATTATTTAAACGTTAAATATATTTATTAAGTTAACTATGTTCCGAAAATTCTTATTTTATTTAAGTTGTGGAGTATTATTTTAATTTGTCTTGTTGTAATATATTTGTTATATTAATTTTATATAGTTATTATTATTATCAATAATGTATATTAAGGATTCTAAGTTTAAGTTGAGCGGTATTTGGCCCAAATAGAAAACCAAAACCGGTTTCATTCACGAACCATTATACTGCCTTGTTATTTTGTCGGTTTAGTTAAACAAAACCCAAACCCAAAGAAATGGCCAATCTCATTTCATTTCTCCTTCCCCGTGAAAACTAATTTCTCCCAAACCGCAATTGATGAAAACCCGAAAACCCAAACCCTGTGAAAGTCTCTCGCTCACCTTCGCCTGCGCGTCGCCGGCAATTCTTCTAGGCTCGTCGGAGTTTCCCCCTTGTCGGCGCCATTGATGTTCTCGTTTTCTCTCTCCTCCTCTGTTTCGTCGCTATTGTTGTTTTTAGCGGTGTTGTCGTTGGTCTTGCTGGTTGTTAGCGCCGCTGTGGGTTGCTGCTACCATCACCTTGTTGTTGGTGGTGCTAGTTGTTGTCGTCGTCGAAGCCTCGAAACTCCTCCTCTATGTTCTTCGCGTCGCTGCTCTTGTGAGCAGAGGTAAATTTATTTCTTTTAGACCCTTATATTTGTAAATTAAGCCAAGTTGTTGTTGTTTGTTATTGTTGGGCTGTTGTTGTTTGTTGTTGTAGTTGTGGAGTTGTTGGTGGTGGTGTTGGGTTGTTGTTGTTTATTGTTACTGCTATTATGTCGCTGTAGTACTCTTGTTATTGGGTTGCCGTTGTTTAGTTGTTGTTGAGGTTGTTGGTGGTGGTGATGCGTTGATTTAGTGGTGTAGTTGGGTTGTTCTGTGGTGGTGGTGGTGATGATGCGTTGTTTTAGTGTTTAAGGCTCGAAATAGGCATTTTAAGTTTTTCTAATTTTTTTTTTTCCTTAATTATGTATTAGGGTTTTGTTTTATGTATTTAAACATTATTAGGTTAATGTTTGGAGGTAGTTCTTGTATTTTCATATCTACAATTTCTTAATGTTTTGATTAATGTTTGTATTTTCAGATCTATGATTTCTTCTCTTCTGTATATTAGTTTTTGTTCCTTTTCGTTTCGTTCTTTTTTTTTGTTTTGGGTTTAGTTGCATTGTAGATCTATAATTTCTTCTCTTCTGTATATTTGGGTTTAGTTGCATTGTAGATCTATAATTTCTTCTCTTCTGGATTTGGATGGTTTACTTTAAAGTTTAATGCAAATGTTAAAATTCAGAAAATGTGAGATTAATAGTAAAAAAATGTCGAAAAAAAAAAAAATTTATTTTTTTTTTGGTAGGAAGGGCTGCGCTTTTTAGGTAACAGCGCAGCCCTTCTAAGCTAGAAGGGCTGCGCTTTTACCTAAAAAGTGCAGCCCTTCCTTGTGAAGGGCTGCTATTGAAAGGGCTGCTGTCAAAAAGCGCAGCCCTACAAGCCTTTTCCAGCGCAGCCCTTCTTCATTTTTCCACTAGTGGAATTAAACAACATATATTTAGCCAAAACATTATTTGTCACTCAACTAATGGTATACGTTTTTAGTATACGGTTTTGTTTTTACTTATATTACCTCTAATATTATTGTTAACTTCATATAGACTTTGTTTTAATTATTTATATTATCTTCAGAGCAATCCATTTGTAATTCACCTTCAATAAGCACTATAAGTAATGATTCAAGTACTGTGTGTACTATTCCAACAATGAATAGAGGTAAAGAAATAAATAATACGTATATTTGGTAAAATGAATAATGCTTTCACACTAACATTAAGTACTTTCTAAATTGTTTTTATAGCTTTACATTCACCATCGTCTCTATCGTCTATTGAAGCACCACGCAATACAAATAGCTCAAATGATGCCCCTACAAGTGTTGTCATTAACGGTATAAATTTTAAATATATAGTTTACCTTCGATTGTGCTTTGTTTCAAATAACGTTTAGAATTGAATATTATAAGCTATGTTATTTTATCTTTTTTGTCATATAAAGTTGTATTGTTGGATGCTGACATTTTGTACAAAAATTTGTCTTAGAGAAACAAAAGGCATCACAATTTGCTAGAAATAAAAGAAAGCTTATATTGCTTGACAAAAGAACTCGAGGTATATATATATTTATATAATTAAAATATAGGTCTCTATGTTATATTCAAGTTAAAGATTATGGCTAAAAAAAGAATTCAATTATAGGTAGTGATATGTCTTCAGGAGATATTTTGGATTTGGCACAATCATAAAATCAAGTTAGATCTAAGAGACATGTGGTTCGAAGTTCAACAATTCTCAGATCAGTTACACGGAGAATTATAAATGGTATTATGTTTATATTAAAGTACTCGTATTTTGATGTAGGGATTTTTATATTCATTTTCTATCATATCTAACACGTATTATTGAATATGAAGTTCATAAAGATGAAAATATTACATCATCTAATTGTGCTCAATCAGATGCTACTATTCAAGATGAGTGCGTTACACATGACGATAATGACAACGTCGTAGCTGCTATGGAGATCATTAAAGGTGCGTATATGCACGTGCTATTAAATTTGAAATTAAAATGTGCAACTTGAAGCTGTATAATGTGATTTAAATTTACTAATTCATTTTGTTTTTTGTTAAATAGATAGCTATTTGGATATAGGAGACCCTACATATGTATGTGAGTTTTGTGGGGCTGACATGTGGTTTGATGAGAGGGTAAATAAAAAAAACAAGACAAAGAAGCCGACCTTCTCATTATGTTGCATGCAAGGGAAGGTTCAACTACCTCTACTGAAAGATCCACCAAAACTTATTGACGACCTATTAAATAAGAAACATAACAGAAGCAATCACTTTCTTGAAAACATACGAGGATATAATATGACGTATTCATTTACATCCATGGGCGCAAGAATTATTGCCCCTACAACTCAAGGACGAGGTCCATATAATTACAAAATTGGAGGACAATCATCACTTGATAGGTAGTTTGTTGCCTCCTAATGGTGCACGTCCTAAGTTTTCTCAACTTTACATATACGATACGGAGGATGAAGTTAGGAATAGAAAAACTGCTGCAAGGTACAACGTTATTGTTGGTTTTACATACCAAGTTGTGCTTATTTGTTATAGTTGAATATTTTTGTTTTTCATATTAACAATTTCGCTTATAAATGTCTTCACAGTACAAATAAATCTGACAAGTTCGAGGATCGCTTAGTCGCACAATTACTAGATATGATAGATCAAAATAACCCTTTAGCTAAAACTTTCAGAATGGCTAGGATAGGTTTGCATCTGACACGTGTGGTACTTTGAAATTAAGGCTTATTGGAAAACAAGAGACCAATGGAAGAACTTACAATTTGCCAACGGCATCAGAAGTTGTTGCGCTTATTGTTTGAGATATTGACAGTGCTGATAAAAGAGATATAATTATAGAAACAAAGAGTGGAAAGTTACCGTAAATTTTCGAGCTTCATCCTTCTTATCTGGCAATGCAATATCCGCTTTTCTTTCCATATGGAGAAGATGGATTTAGAACAGATATTATTCATAGAGATAAGACTCTGACCGACGGTTCGACGAGAAAAAGATTCAAACTCACTATGCGTGAGTTCTTTGCATATAGGATACAAGATCGAGCTTTAGAAGCGGCCACCATACTGTTATCTCGCAGGTTGTTACAACAATTTTTAGTAGATGCCTACAAAATGATTGAAGCTGAAAGGTTATCTTTTCTTAGACACAACCAATAGAGCCTTAGAGCAGCGAATGTGAAGAATTTAAGAGGGGTTGTCGAAAGAGGAGAAACGAAGGAGCTTCAACTGGAAGTCGTATAGTATTGCCTTGTATTCACGGAGGGCATAGCTATATGAGAGAAAACTATCAGGATGCGATGGCTATTTGTAGATGGTACGATTATCTGGATTTATTCATAACATTTACGTGTAATCCTAAGGGGACAGAGATCACTAGATTTGTAAGGAAAAGGGGACTCAGGCCAGAAGATAGGTCGGACATCGTATGCCAAGTTTTTTAAAATGAAACTAGACCAACTGGTAAGAGATTTGAAAGATCGCAAAATATTTGACAGTGTTAGGGCTGGTATGTAACACATATTCCTTACTTATATTATTATTATTATATATTCCGAACTACCTCAATCTGGTATAGTTATGTTTTGTCTGTAATATGACTATTAAACCTTACTTTGTTGTATTTACAATTTTCAGTGGTATATACAGTAGAATTCCAAAAGCGTGGTTTGCCGCATGCGCATATTTTGTTGTTCATGCATCAACAAGACAAGTACCCCGTAGCTCAAATATTGATAAGATTTTTTCTGCTGAGTTGCCCGATGAAGGTGAAGATCCAGAACTATATCAAGCTGTCACCGAGTTCATGATGCACGGTCCATATGGCGCAGCAAACACAAATGCACCATGTATGGTTGACAAGCAATGTAGTAAGCATTTTCCAAAGAGGTTTATTGATTCGACTAAAGTGGATGATGAAGGATATCCCGTTTACAGGCAAGAGATAAGGAACTACAGTGATAAGGGTGGAGTTCATCTTGAAATAGGTATGTTGTTCCATAAAATGCTGAATTGCTACGTAAATATCGAGCACATATTAATGTTGAGTGGTGTAAACAGTCAAGATCAATTAAATATCTATTCAAATATATAAACAAGGGGTATGATAGGGAATCTGCTACGACATACCAAGATAAACACAAAGAAGGTGAAGGGAAAGAAATCGACGAGATAAAGATGTACTATGATTGTCGATACATTTCGGCTTGCGAGGCAATTTGGAGGATTTTTGGATTCAACATCCATTATCGAACTCCTGCTGTGGAGAGGCTAAGTTTCCATCTACCAGGGAGCAAACTGTTTTGTTTAATGACCATGCTGATATAGAATCCGTACTAGACAGACCCCATATCGACAATACGAAATTCCTATCTTGGATGAAGTGTAATGAGAAATATGAAGAAGCCAGAGCGATTAGTTATGTGGAGTTTCCTGCAAGATTTATTTGGAAGCAGGCGTTGAGGGAGTGGACACCAAGAAATAAAGGCTTTGCAATAGGTCGCATCTACCATATATCGCCGGGATCTGGTGAGAAGTTCTATCTTAGGACGTTGCTAAACTTTGTTAAAGGAGCGACGTGCTATGAAGAATTAGAACATTGATGATGTAGTGTATCCTACCTTCAAGGAAGCTTGCTATGCAAGGGGATTACTTGATGATGATAAGGAATAGTTGACGCAATCACGGAAGCGAGTTTTAGAGAATCAGGGACTACCTAAGACATTTGTTCTCCATGTTACTGTTATCCGGGAGTATGTCGAAGCCGGAGGATGTTTGGCATAAGACTTGGAAGTTACTATCTGATGACATTTTGTACAAGCAGCGCGGTATTCAGAAAAATAAAGGTACACAACTACCAACATAACCTGAAAATAGTTACTATATAGATTCTTAAGAAATGTGCATATTTAGTATACGTTACTGGTGTGTAATTTTAATTTATGTTTTCGCAGAAAACAGTTAACAGACGATCAAATCGAAGCGTTTGCGTTGGCGGAGATTGAAACCATGCTCCAAAGTAATGGCAGCAGCTTGCGTAGATTTAGTGAGATGTCGTTTCCGGATGAACAAATCATGTTTGAAGGACAAAACAAGCTTATTGCAGATGAGCTTTCTTACGACATAGAGGAAATGACGTTGGAACACGGTAAATTGTTTAAGGGTCTAACTGATGAGCAGTCCATCATTTATCGCAGAGTAATGGATGTTGTGTCGAGTCAAGAAGGAGGTGTGTTTTTTGTCTACGGCTACGGAGGTACCGGAAAAACATATGTCTGGAAGACATTATGTGCCGCTGTAAGGAAGATGGGCGAAATTGTGTTGCCTGTAGCTTCGAGTGGAATTGCTTCTCTCCTCCTTCCACGGGGAAGAACGGCGCATTCGAGATTTGGTATCCCTTTGAATGTAACTGAGAATTCTACATGTGCCGGAATTCGTCCTGGGTCGGATTTAGCTGATCTTCTCATCAAGACAAAACTTATTATATGGGATGAAGCGCCCATGATGCATAAGTACTGTTTCGAAGCACTTGATAGAAGTCTGAGGGACATAATGAGGTTAGTTGATAGAAGAAAATGCATCGACCGTTTGGGGGTAAAGTTATGGTGTTTGGTGGTAATCTACGTCAGATATTACAAGTTGTACCAAAGGGAACGAGGCAAGATATTGTGTTTGCTACCGTTAATTCGTCTTACTTGTGGGATTCGCGTAAGGTCCTAACACTTACTCGCAATATGAGACTTCATTCAGGTTCTTCTAAATCTTCTGCTGATGAACTGCGAGAATTTTCGGAGTGGATACTAAGCGTAGGAGACGGTAAGGCCGGAGGTCCTAATGATGGAGAAGCCGTAATTGAGGTTGAAAAAGATATTCTTATAGATCCAGGCCTCGATCCAATTTCAGCAATTGTTGATAGCACTTATCCAAACCTACATGAACATATTTGGGAAGCTAAATATTTCCAAGAAAGAGCAATTTTGGCCCCTACAAATGAGATAATCGAGATAGTCAATGATCATGTTCTATCTACCATTCACAGAGAAGAGAAAGTGTATTTGAGTTCGGACACTATAAGCAAAGAGGAGGGTAACTTCGGAGTACATGAAATGTACTCCACTGAATTCCTCAATACGATAAGATGTTCTGGTCTCCCGAATCATAGCATAGGATTAAAGGTTCGTGCTCCAGTTATGCTGCTAAGGAATATTGATCAAACATCTGGGTTATGTAATGGCACGAGGTTAGTCATTAAAACATTTAGCCAATCGTGTTATTGAAGTAATGTCGGAGCAAAGGTTTTTATCCCAAGAATGACACTCACCCCGTCTGACTCGACTAAATTTCCTATCAGATTTCAGAGACGTCAGTTTCCTTTAATGGTTTGTTTTGCTATGACTATAAATAAAAGTCAAGGACAATCATTGTCCCATGTAGGTCTGTATCTCCCGAGACCTGTTTTCAGCCATGGTCAATTTTATGTTGCCGGTCCGAGTTACGAGCAAAAAAGGTCTCAAGATCCTCCCCTTTGATAAAGAACACGGTGTGCGTACAACTACAACAAATGTAGTTTACAAGGAAGTGTTTGCAAACATTTAGTTTGAGTTAAACACTTTTTTTTTCTATTTGTACTTTTTGCTCATTACCACAATTACATGTAGAATTCGTGAAATTTTATTATTCGTTTCGTCTTTATTATGTGACTTAATTTACTTATGTTATAAAGCTATAAATACACCCGTGCATTATGCACGGGTCCTAAAACTAGTAATCATTAAAATCAATAAGCATCTTAATTATACAAACATAAATAGCTAAGCATAGATAATTACGTAGTTATAGTTAAACTAAGTTCGTGTTCTAGTGATCATAAATTTAGATTACATAACCAATATAGTTTTTCATAATGTAAAGTAGTTGACCATCCTCACTTCTACGCCATCCCGTCATCTTCATCAGTACCTAAAACCAAAAGGCCAATCATGAGCCGAAGCTCACTAACATATTACCCTAACAACACAAATTCATTTTAATTCATTTTATTTGCAAACAAGGAGAAGAGAATATAGTAAAGCACATTAGAAATCAGTGAACAATTTTAAGTAGCGTCTTGAAACTTTATAAGTTACCATTATCTTTTCTTCTTTTAGCTTGGTAACTGGTGAGTATAGACATGCGGGACGTCTCCCACCATGCGATGATCCTCAAGGAGCCCAGCTCCCTTGTTGGATACACCACTCGCACCAAAATAGAGTAGTAACATAACATGCGGTACTCCTCAAGGAGACCAGCTCCCTTTTCGGGTATACGTCGGGTGCGAAGGTACGTGCACGACCATAAAGTAGATAAGCGTAATATTATATAGCCATAACCTCTTTCACTTTTATTTATCATGTTTTGTTTGATTAGCATTCATCGACGTAAGCCATAGATCTTTCATGAATCATACTTGAGTATCAATAAATCATAAGATCAACATTTACGAAACTCATTCGAAAACAATTTAAGTATCCCACAATCCATATAAGAATCACATCATAAAATCCTTAACATAATTATAAACATCATTTCACAAACACGTTTCGAAGGGGATCATGGGTGTTAGCAATAGATGTTACCTCGATTCTTGCTTCATAACTTTGAAAGCCGGGGGAGGCTGTAATATCCTTTCCGCTTAATCTAACCATGAAATGACGCAACAAAAGTATAAATATTCGATTTATTTTAACAATTGGCATTTAGTTATTATTAATACTTTTATTATTACTAAGTGATGTTATTGCTTAGGTCACTCGTTAATTCGTAATATTATACGTTTATCTAATATAATCATAAATAGTTGTCATAAATTTATAATTTAATATACAAACTTAAGTAAATCTAACAATTTCGTATTACAAAAATAAGGTGAATCATTGGTGATAATTAACTAAATTAGTTTAGTTCTTATTACTTGATTAGAACAACTAATTAAAGATGTAACCTAATTAATTAATCCATTAAGCCTAATATGTTGATGAATTTGTAGATTAGTTTAAATTGAAACCTAAAAATCAGATTGTTGGCCCAACAAGTTGAGTGGGTAACATGGCCCATGTTTGGGGTTAACTCATTTAAATAAAACAAAGAGAATTAAACAAAGTTAGAGAGGTATGAAAACCTCTGCTCAATTGAACAGACACGAAAACAGGGGAGCTAAGGAGGGACATCGGTTGGCAATAGGGTGGGGCTCCGACCGCGAGGCAGCAAGGTGGTTCGTCGGAGTTTCATCGAACGACGGTGGTACGGTACAGCAATGGCTGCGGCATGAAACAGAAGGTGAGGCGCGAGAGAGAGAAGAAGAGGAAGGGGCGAGAGATAGTGTAGGCGATAGGAGGGAGAAGGCGGCGGTGAGGTGGTACGGTGGTGGCGCACAGGAGGCGTGGCAGTGCAGCGGTGTTGTGGTGGTACGAGGGTGGTGGGCAAGGGGTTTGTTTCGAAACAAAGAAGAGAAAGTGTTGTATGGGTCGCGAAAAAATAGAGGTTTGGGGGTGATTTCGGAGGCGTTTTTCGGCGGGGTGGTGACTTACGACGAGTCTCTAAGTGGAGTTATGAGTGGCTGGTAATAGTGGAGCAATCATGGCTATTTATAGCCATTGTTGGGATTAAATTTTGTGAATTGGGTTAATTGATTTTGATGAAAAATTGGATTTTTTGGTGGGTTTGATTTGGATTGAAGTTTTAATTGAAGGAGAGTTTTATGGTATATAGAAATCATGGGTTGAATTAAAACTCCATTGTTGGGTTGTTTTTTGAAGAAAAATGGGGATGGGAATGAAACAATGATTTTGCTTTTGAGTTTCTTCTTTTTCTTTTCTTTTCTTTTCTCCTTTTCTTTTCCTTTTTTTTCTTATGCCATCAATATTTGGATTAGAAGTACTTTAGTAATTAATTTGTTTATTATTTCCTTTCTTACCTTAACTAATTTAATTATTTAATCTAGCATAATTTATAACTCTTGCCATACATATAACATATATTTACATAACGAACTAATTATCCTTTCTTGGATATAGAGTAACATAATTTCAATCATAACTGATGATTAAAGGAAAATACTAAAACCACTAATTATTATTATTTAATTTAAGCAAGTTTAAATTTTCGGGATATTACATCCTCCACCCCTTAGAAAAAGTTTGGCCTCGAAACATAATAATGATAGCTAACACCTTTTTGTACAAGGTTTCATCCCAGAGCTCAAACCACTTCTCGCTTGCCTTCACATACCTACCTTCCAAGGAGTCTGACGGCAGGCATCCAGTCTTCTATGACTCAATGATGGGATCCATCCACACGTTTCCTCGGCTAAGAAACAAAACTTGCTCTTGATCAATGCTTTTTGCTGGTTCTACTTCCCAAAACACAGTCTGCGGCACATCTTTTTCGGCCGAATGGGCCAGTTTAGAAAGAGCATCGGCCTGGTGATTTACAGACCTTGGAATCTGGTCGAGTACAAATGGCTTCAAAGTTTTTACTTCTTCTTGAATTAACTGCATGTATACTGATAGAGGTCTGTTTACACTCAAAATCTCCATTTACTTGCATTGACTGACGACCAACAGGGAATCTTTTTTGGCCTCAATCTCTAAAGCTCCAGCCGCCTTGCACATTTTTATACCGGCTAGAAGTGCTTCGTATTCTGCTTCGTTGTTTGACGCCTGGAATTTAAATCTGAGTGCGTACTCAAATTTGTCCCCTTCTGGCGATTGGAAAATTATCCCAGCCCCGCAACCATTAGCAATGGAAGATCCATCAACCATAAGCGTACAATCTCTCCTGCCCCCAGTTGGATCTTGGACGGTTCAATCAGAGGCCGAGTAAGCTCTACGATAAAGTCAGCCAAGGCTTGTCCTTTGATTTCTTTTCTAGGTTCAAATGCTAGGTCAAACACGTCTAGCTCCACTGCCCATTTTAGCATTTGTCCAGAAGCTACCATCTTATGTAGAACTTGTTTTAGGGGCTGGTCAGTATAGATAAGGATGCTATGAGCTAGAAAATATGGCCTCAATTTTCGGTTGGCCATGAGAAGCGCTATACCGAACTTCTCCACCAATGAATATCTGCATTCTGCATCTTTTAACACATGGCGTACGAAGTAGACGGGGACCTACACTGACACCCTTTCAGCCATGAGAACTGCACTTACTGCTTGAGGTGAGACGGCCAAGTATACAAACAGTTTTTCCCCTTCGGTTGGACTGATCAAGCGAGGCAACTGTCGTAGATGCTCCTTTACTTGCTGGAGAGCTTGCTCCACCTCTTCCGTCCACTCAAATTTTGCTTTTTTCTTTATCGTTGAGAAAAAATGATGATATTTGTCCCCAAATTTAGAAAGAAAGCGTCCTAGGGCTACCAAGCACCCGGTCAGACGTTGAACTTCCTTGACCTTGGACGGTGATGTCATGTTTAAAAATTGCTTGAATCTTATCAGGGTTTGCTTTAATTCCTCTCTGGTCGACCAGGAATCCCAAGAACTTTCCTGCCACCACTCCCAACATGCATTTTTGGGGATTCAACTTTAGCTTGAATTTTCTAAGTGTTAGAAAGTTTCTCGAAGATCATCAATATGATTCAGCTCTTCCCAGCTTTTGACGATCATGACATTAATATAAGCCTCCATGTTTCGCCCCAGTTGCGGCTGGAAAACTGTGTTTATTAGCCGTTGGAGATTAGTTGGCGCATTGCAAAGGCCGAATAGCATTCTCAGCCACCCATAGAGCTCCTTCTCAGTGATGAATGAGGTCTTATCTTGATCTTCTTGCCACATCGGAATTTGATGGAAACCAGAGTAGGCATCTATGAAACTTAATAGCGCATGCCCAGTCTTGGAATCGACTAACCGATCTATCTTACGCGGAGGAAAATTGTCCTTTGGACAAGTCTTATTTAGATTAGTGTAGTCTACACACAATCCCCAGGTTCCGTTCGACTTAGGGACCATGACCACTTTTGCTATCCAGTCTGGATAATAAGTCTCTCGGATGAATTTAGACTCCGGGAGCTTCTGCAGCTCTTGGTCAACGGCTTGGTTTCTAGCCGGATCCAGGTGTCTCTTCTTCCGCCGAATTGGCTTTTGATTAGAATCTATGTTCAGCTTGTGAACGACAACTTAGGGTTCAATTCCCGGCATTTCTTCTACAGTATATGCAAAGACGTCTTCAAATTCTTTCAATAGCTTGACCAACTTGTCCTTGAGCTTTGGATCTAGAACAGATCCAACTCTCCGCGTCCTCTTTGTACATCTTTCATATAAACAAATCTCCATTGGTACTTCTACTGGCTTTGGCCGTTTTAGTCCAATTCCTATGATGGCCATCACTTCTTCTGACGAAGCTTTTTCTTCTTTGATAGCCATACACTTCCTCTTCTTGCTCGGCAAGAGAATGGACGGTTTGCTCATTTGAGGGGCCTTCGTTCGAGATCTATCCATAACAGTCTTCAGGTCATCCAGTTGACCTTTCACAATCTCGGTCGCCTCATTATCTATTGCCTTCGGCTGTTCGGACTTTTCTCCCTTCCATGATGAAGGTTTTAAAGTAGTAAGGTAGCATTCTCTTGCTGCTTGCTGATCTCCATATAGAGATCCAATCTTCCCTCCATCACACTCGAACTTCATTAACATCAAATGAGTAACAATCACTGCTTTGATGTGGTTCAAGGTGGGTCGCCTGAGAATGACGTTTTAAGCCGTCAGATCTTGTACCACCAAGAACTTAACAAACAGCGTTCTAGATGCTTCCTTATCCCCTACCTTGACAGGCAAGGTGACAATTCCCATGGGGTGGATTACTCCTCCAAACCCAATTATGGGATGATGGACTAGGACCAAGTCATTCTCATTAAACTTCAATCTTGATAAACAGTCTACGCTGATGATATCGGTCGAACTCCTGGTATCAATCAAAATCCTTCTTACTCTCAGATTGGCAATCTTCATTTCCACAACCAAGGGGTCGTCATGATGGGTTCTTATCTTCCGCGATCCCGCTCACTGACGACTACCTTTGGAAAGGGGTCAGATTCTACTTGATTGGTAAGCATGACCTGGCCGAGTTCTCTCAGGTAATATTTATGCCCCCGGTTGGTTTGACCTCCTGCTGCAAAACCCCCATATATGACAACCACTACATCCTCCTCAATACTTTCACTTTCTTTTGTCTTGCTCTAACGGTCATCCCTTTTTTGAAACTTTCTTATTCCCCCTTGGGGTAGGTATGAATTCATCTTCCCTTTGCGAGCCATGTCTTCCAGGGCTCTCTTCAGATGCTTGTATTCATTTATTTCATGGCCACAATCTTTATGGAAGTGACAATATTTGCACTTGTCTCTGTTCCGATAGGGAGTTTTCATTTCAGCTCGCGTCTTTAATTCATGCTGATCTTTTATCTCCATAAGAATGGAGTATTGATCTTTACTGAATTCTATAGGTTCCATCGACGCTGCTGGTTCACTTCTTTTACTTCTTCTGGATGAGGTCGTCATTGAGGTCAATGCCCAAGTTTCAGCTTTCTTGGGATTATTCTTTTTTGGCTGAACTGCTTCTTCAATCTTTTTTGTTTCTGGATGTTTTGCCTCTGCACATACTTCTGTCGCGTGAATGAATACTTCAGCCTCCCGGAGGGCTTTAGTAAGAGTGGTGATCTTTTTCTTTACCATATCAAATTTGAAACTTCCTGGCCTCAGACCCCTGCTGAAGGCGTCAAAGGCCACTCCTGCATTCAGATCCTGAATCTGCAATGCCTCTAGATTACATCTCTTAACAAAACTTCTTAAAGCCTCCTTTGGTCCTTGGATGACCTTCCCCAAATACATGCTAGCTTTCTGCTCCTGCCGATTTGCTACAAAATGGCTAGTGAACAGAATACTAAGCTTTGTGAAATTATTCACTGAGTTAGGAGGAAGATTATTGAACCACTTTTGCACTAGCCCCTTCAAAGTAGCTGAAAAATTCTTACACCAAGTAGAATCATCGACTACCTGAACATACATTTGATACTTGTATGCCGATAGGTGATCGTCTGGATCGGTAGTTCCGTCAAAGGGTTCTATCGTGGGTAGCTTAACCTTTGGGGACGGAGGACACTCCATGATTCTGGCCGAGAATGGGGTCGACCATTAATCTTAAGTGCCCCCGAAGGTCCCTCAATGGCTATGTGCTCCCGTCGATATTCCTTTAACACAGGATTAGAAGAGGTGTTAGCTAGGCTAAGACGCCTATACACCATAGGTTGCAATACAGTTTTCTTTTGCCTTGGCGGGACATCAGATGGTCGTTGGCTCCTTCCTGCCGTTCCGGATGGTAGCCTTAATGGAGGATCTCTCATATAGGGTGTAGACCCTGAGGCTGAGCGTTGTAGGGTTGCTACCTTCTTTGCATCTAAGTACTCCCTAGCATCCGTTTCCATCTTATGACCACTAAGAGGTAAGTTGTCCCCTGGGCGGACCACCAACTTCCAGTCCATTTTCCTCCACTCTCACTAACTGCCAGTTGCTTCATCTTGAAACCTGTCTGGAGACTTCCTGCCGGGGAGGCCTGCTTGTCCCTAGCCGACCTTTTGGGATTGCCCCTTAGGTGGATTTACAATAGCCAGGTTTGGACTGACCTAAAAGAACAACATGTTAAACTTGATTTGCTCCTCAACGACAGCCAGGGCCGTTCCTGATAATTTTTGGGCCTTAGGCGGACGTAAAAGTAAAGGCCCCTATATGAGTCGATCCTAATATTTTATAGGTCATATAGTTAAAATCTTCGTACCCAAAACTATAATCTATATTTTGTTAATGATACCAATAAAAAATAAGCACATAATATTATTAAAAATTGCACAAAAATAGCACAAATTTCACTAAATATTCAAAAAGTATATCAATTTTTATTTAACTGGTCATAGTTAATTTCTTTTTTTGGGCCCCACACGATCGTGGGCCCTTGGCGGTGGCACTCCTTGCCTACCCTCAGAACCGGCCCTGACGACAGCGACCATCCTAGTCTGAAAATCATTCAAAACATTTTCTAGTTGGGCAGTTGTCACCGGACGCTCAAGATTTTCTTGGATGATAGGCTTCCTGCTTCGTCTAGAGAGGTTGACACCAGCTACTTCCTCTAGGTGGCCTTTCATCGTCCATCGTATCTTTTACTCGAATCTCGAAACTCTTTTTTCTAGCCACATTAGATGAGTGACGATCGGTGTCCTAGCCACATCTTTTTGGACCATGTACTTTTCTGCAGTGTCAAAGGGACACATGTAGGAAAAAGATGGAGCCGCGTGTCCTATTTATAACCATTGATTTTTAGGCTTTAACAGTGGTAGCCCATGACTTTTTCTAGGATCGGATGTAATAGCCCATATTTTAAGCAGGTTTTATTAAAAGATAATTATATTTTATTACCTTAATTATATGTTAAACTATAGTAAAACATCTTTGAAAAGGTGAATTTTAATGTCTAAATAGAATTTGGATTTAAGTTATATTTTGCAAAAAAAAAAAACTTATCTCTCATTTCACTTCCTCTCCTTCATGGCATATGTCGTAATGCCACATTACTTCCTTGTTTTGTTGTCAAGTTCTCATTCTTCTTTAATGAGATAAAAGGAAAAGCTTTTATTCATATTTTAGTTTCATCAAAAACTCCATAAATGGAGACTAATCCTCCTAATTTCCTGATTAGTTCTAGAAAGATGAAAACCCCAATTTCTTACTTTTCACTCACATCTTCCTCTCAATTCTGAATGTTTGTTCGGCCACCTATGTCGGGCTCGTGGTGTCGGTGTTGCTGTACCCGCCACGTGCTGGTGGTGTTGCTCATTGTTGTTTCCTTTCTCCTCTAAATTTCATGGTCCTAAAGTTGCTGCCTAGTTCTTTGCTCAAAATCTTAAGCATGCAGTTGGTTTTTGGGAATATATGCTAAAAAAATGGTCGTAGATCTCTTCGAGATATTCAATTTAGGCTCAAAAATCACTCAATTCCGACTTGTGTACTATAAGTTATGCCTCTTGCAAGTTGCTATCATATGCTGTTGTTGTTCAAGCAAGCTCCTACTTGCTATTGTTGTTGCATGTTCTAGATCTGTCCTTCAGTTCTCAACTCTTATTAAAAGAGATTACCCAAACTAATTTTGTTTGTAAAGGTATATCCTCCTTTAATCTGCATACTCAACTTTAGAAAGTTAGCAGCTTATGTATTAACTAGTTTTGTTATATTTGGAATCCAAAAATTATCCTTGTAGTTCACTTTGTGTTTTTCTTAATGATATTATTAGTTCCATTTTGCAACTCATAGATTTGATTGATGGTGTTAGTTATTTTGGATTAAATTGTGAGATTGGGTATTAAGATATAAGTTCTACAGGTTATGTTAAGTTTATAAGATCATTGGTGGTGAAGAGTGAGTTGTTATGTAGAATTATTTATATTTGATAATAAGGATTGTTAAGAAATTTTAGGAGTCGATTATTTTTGTATCTGAACTTAGTGAGAATTGTTACTAATTGTTATTATTATTTTGAGGTGGTGGTTTGGAGAATTGATATGGTTATATAAGTTTTTCAAGATAAGATGGTGAGCAAGTTATGATTCTTGGAGGTTTATAAGTAGAAGATTATTTTGTCGCGATTGAGGTAACATTTATGTTCAGCAAAAATGTATTTACATGCCCGTATGTGTTATATTATATTTTTGAGATTATATATTGTTTATAGTCATGGCCATGGTTATAGATGCATTTACGTGTGTCGAGTATGAAATTATATTGATTGATATATAATATGATTTTGTTCGGTTACTGGTATTGTTCGGAAATATTTATGTTTCTTGGATATTATTTGAGTATGATAATGAGGAAATGATTTCTAAATTGTTTTTAGCTGGCTTAGCTTATGAACTAAGATGATAGTAGGCAAGGTAGTACATGTTACGTAGTATGAAACTAGTAATTCAATACAACACTTCCTAACAACAGGCTCTCAATTTGGAGACTTGTGCAACAATGCTTGGGCCCAAATCCCGATCCGGAGCTCCGACTAGCAACCTGCAAAAAGGGACCCACCCTGGAGGTTTGGGTGGTATTTCCCCCGCCGATGCTTAAGTCAGATATCAGGGATATGAAGGAACTTTTAGAGAGAGAGAGAATTTATGGCAGAATAACAGTACTATGCTCTGAAAAACGTACCTTTCCCCTGATTTCAAGGACTATTTATACTGTTTGAAATGACTGTTGTACCTTGATGTCACCCTATTTTTAGTGCATCTGATTGGCTAAGCAATAATATGATGACACGTGGCAGGTGCTGATTGGTTAGTACACCTCACCTTTACATAGGGATATGAGCTGCTTTAGTTGGGCCTAAGTACAGATTTGGGCCATAAAAGGGGTTCTAGTACATCATTTTACTCAGAAAAGTGTACTTTAGCCCATACAACCTACTGACCCGTGTACTTTGCCTACATAAGCAATCGCCACATGTAAGGATAGGATGAGGCCACGTGTCATCCTGGTAGCCCTTGATTTTTAGGCTACAACATTTGCCCCTTAAAAGAGGAAGTTACCATTTGGGCGCCAAGACGGTTGGTTTCCTCTTTTAACCGCCCAAAAATGCCCTTCTTTTTCAAAAAGGAGGCGCCATTTAGCCGGTCATACCAGGTCAACCTTCAGAAACAATTTGGATGCAACGGTTATCTTTTACCGGATGGGAGAGTCACTTTCACTCCCCTATAAATATAAACCTTTGTCGCTTCTCGAATCATTTTAACATTCTTGAGAGATTTTCTAGAGAGAGAGACTCTGCAAATTTTTACTGAGCTTCTAGAGAGAGAAGTTACTTCCGTCCAAGCCCTTGCTTAGTGCTTTAAAGTTCGTCTGAAGTTTCATCCAGATCGTCCTCAGCATCCGTCCACGCACTTTCAACAGGTATTCCATTCTTTACTTCCCTTGCATTTTCACACATTTTTTAAGAAAAATGGACTCGTCTTCTTCATCGAACGATCTCGGCCGCCTAAGGGTTGGTACTGACCCTAGAACAGAGAGTCTTTCTTCTTCGGCATATTCTAGAGTTGGACCTATCTCGGCCGACCATGCATTCTTTTATTTTCGACATGGACGGCAAAGTCAGACGATCCAGACTTTACCTGTGCAGGTTAATCTGGCGCACGTCAAGAAAACGGCTCGCCTCAAACGAGGGATTAACCTTCCGGCCTCCATCTCAGAAATGGAGGCATCTACTGGACGAATTCCCGCTGACGGGGAACGTGAAGTCCAGAGCACCCGTCCAGAAATCCAACATCCTTCTCCTGGGAGCGTCCAGGAAGAGATTATTGCCAGGGGGTCTCCAGACCCCAGCTTGTCCAGGCAAGAGGCGGCCACTGATGAGGTTAGCGAGGTGGAAGCCTCTTCCAGCCCGGCCAATGATTCTGATGAGCCATCTACTACCTCTTCAGAAATAAGGCGTCGTTTAGGCCCTATGTCCGACCCTAGGTTTATCTTGGTCGACAACTCTTGGTTAGGACGGGTAGGTTCTGACCTCAAACACTTTTCCACCGCTATGCTCATGTCGGGCTACCGGTTTGTCCTTCCTGGCCGACTGGACATTATACTTAGCTAGACGGGGCCTGGTTCAGTGTTTGGAATCGTCAGGGCTTCCTGACGTCTTGGGACAAAACGTCCAAGATGCATGCCTGGAAAGACGAATTCTTGTTCGTCCAAGCGCCCAATGACGTCGTAGCTAGACGACTCCGGTATTTCAGTCGATGTACTACCAATACTAGACGGTTGGCATCTTACTTAGAACTGGAGAGCACGTCGGCGGAGGAGATGATGGAGTACTTCAGAGTAGCGGAGTACTCTATTAATGACACATCTTTTAAGGGACCGTCCAACTGAATCCCCTTTAAAGAGATGTTTTATTGTGATAACTTCCTGGTCGCTGCCGGCTTACGGCGGGCCGAGGATAGAGGTATAATCCGTATTTTTCCCAAGTAAATCTTCTCGTCCAATGTTTATTATTTTAATCATGCTTCATTTTCTTACGCAGACTCAGCCAAGGCAAAACTCAAAAAATCTTGGAGAGGAGATATGAGTTCGGCCAAATTTACTGACACCCTCTGGAGAGAGTTCAGCAAGACCGGTGTTGAAAAGAGGATAGACACACTGGTATAAACCTCCCTCTTTTTTTTTTGTTGGACGGTTTCCTTCTTTGGGAACACGGACGTCGTTATATAGCTTTGAACGACTCATGCTTCAAGGAGCAGAACGTTCTGATATTCCTTTGGACGGGCTCCAGCTTCAAGGAGCAGAACGTCCTAAGATATCTTTGGACGGGTTCCTTCTTCAAGAAGCAAAACGTCCTGAGATTCCTTTGGACGAGCTCCAGCTTCAAGGGGCAGAACGTCCTAAGATATCTTTGGACGGGTTCCTTCTTTAAGAGGCAGAACGTCCTAAGATATCTTTGGACGGGTTCCTTCTTAAAGAAGCAGAACGTCCAGAGATGTCTTGGACGCCTTTCTCTTACCCCCAAGTTCGTCTAAGAGTGATCTTCCTTCCCTTTTGGACGCGCCTCAACTCCTCATAGGACGACCTCCTCTTTTGAGTGTGTCCCGTCCAAGAGAATTAAAATATTCCTTGCCGCTGCTCTTTTTGACTTCTTTTTATTTTCCTCAGAAAAATGCCCCAACGTCCAAGGCGTTGACGGAGAAGGCGGCTTCAAAGAAGAGGTCGGCCGCAACCAGTGATGCACCTCCACCCAAGAAATCCAAAGGCTTCACCGCCAAAAAGAAGAAGCCTTCTCGGCCGGTACCTAAGGGGGTGATTTCCATACCGGCCGAGGATGATCCTCCGGCCACTGAGCAGAGAGCAATGATTCCTTATGCCGGCCCCATCGATCCTACTCCTCCCCTTAAGTCTGAGCAACCGGAGGCGGTCGCTCAACTGCACGGGTCAGAAATTAAGCCTGCTCTGACGGACAAGGCTTTGGACGGGCCGGCTTACACTGCGCCAGTCGCCAAACTGGTAGGCCAGATGCCGGAGGCCTATAGGATGGCCTCCCGATCTTCCGGTGAGTCTTATTACTCAAATATAGTTAGAACATTGCGTGTTGGCGGGCGGCCAATGAGTCCCTCCAACTGTCAGACTGTCGTTATACCCGTCCGAAATACTTATGAGTCTCCTCTTTCAGATAAGGGAAAGGGGATTGCTGAAGAAGCTCCAGCCGGCTCTCCCACTCTTTCGGACGACGAGTCCTCGGCTGCCTTTTCGAGGATGAGCTCGGCCGACCGTGAGAAGCTCAAGCTGAAGCTTTTCAAAACAAGACTTATCTTCTTCGGCTGACTGAGAGAAGGCTGCTCTGGAGTGTTCCCTCAAAGATGAGAGAAACTCGGCCTTGCTGGCAGCGGCCGAGCTTCGGAGAGAGAACTGTTATCTCCGAGGCAAAAACCAAGCTTTGGCAAGAGAGGCCGAGTTGTCCTTCGAGGCGGCCAAGGAAGCTCTTAATGGGGTGGTCGACACAACCAAGGACTGGGCTGTGAAGGCCTTCGAAATGCTAGCCGAAGAGGACGATATCCCCAGATACGTCCGTCTGCTGGAATTTCGGGAGAGCCTTCACAAAGCTGCTGTGGCCGGGGAAGAGCCTCCTGTATTTCAAGAATCCTCAGACGACGAGGAAGAAGAATAGGACGACCCTGACACCCAGGCCAATGATGCACCTCCAGAGACTTAGTTTTCTCTTTTCCCAGTCTTGACCGCAGGCCATTTGTATTTTGTAATTTTTTGTCTTTGGCTGCGGACGTCTTTTGTACTTGGCCCTGTAGAATTTTTCATTTGTAATTGTTTAGACTAGTTTGTAATTCTCTTTTATTATCTATAAAGCTTCATATTTTTATGCACATGACGCCTGTCTTTTGATCCAATTATTTTGGACCAAAATGCCAAGTACAAAAACAACTCGTCCTAACACATTTTAACCAGTCAAATGGCGCTAATTGGCCGAACACTTTAAGTCATTTATTAGGTGTCAAGTTAAAAACCTATAAGTTAAAAACTTGTTCAGCTTGAACGTTGGCTATCATTCGTCATTGGACAAAAACTTGGTTATCTGCAGTATATTAGGTCCCGATTTGCCCCCCTTCTTCGACGAAGAGGTCTTAGAGACCCTTCTTAGTTTCAAGAAGGAGAAGGACCATAATTTTGCTAAATAACTTGGACATTTGATGAAAGTTATAGTAACTCGTCCATCCTTGTTAAATTGTGAAATAACTTGTTCCTTTACTAAGGTTGTTATTCCTGGGTATGGCTTTTGGACGGAAAGTAGGATACCTTTACTAAGGCGTCCTGATTCCAGCCGACTTCGTTTAGGAGATGTTTAACTCTTTAAGTAAACAAAATGCAGGCCGATCTCATGTTCTTATCCTTACAAGGATGGTAACATGTTGGCCGGTCTCCTAATAGAAGGTGTTTTTACTTGCTGGTCTTCTTTATTAGTCAGTTTAGCTGATAGTATGCATCTCAAACTAAATCAGGCAAATAAATCAAACAAAGAGACAGTCATAGGAGAGAAGTAGAGTTGTATTATATGAATTTTGCTTGGCTAGAAGCCAAGATACATGTATACATTTCTACTTTTTCATTGTTGTACTAAGGAAAGATTACACTTTTTGAGGTATCTTAAACAAAGTATTTTTTTCAAAGTATCAGAGTTCCACGTCCTAGGAACAGAACGCCCATCCATACACTTCAGACGGAAGGTGCCACTCTGAACTTCTTCGACGATTTTGTAGGGTCCCTCCCAGTTTGGAGTGAGCTTGCCCAGCTCCTTAGCCCGGCCTACTGCTTCCATTTTTCTTAGGACGAGATCTCCTTTCTTCAATGGCCGCCTAGCTACTCTTTTGTTAAATTCTCTAGCCATTCTTAACTTGTAGAGTTGCATCCTTAGCAGTGCATTGCCCCTGACTTCAGGAACCAGATCCAAGGCCGTCCGGAGAGCAGCCCAGTTGGCATCCTCTGAGTACATCATGACTCGCATAGTTGGCTCCTCAATTTCAATGGGGAGAACGGCCTCTGAGCCATAGACGAGCATGAACAGGGTTTCTCCAGTTGAGTTCTTGGCCATTGTTCTAATCGAGCATAAAACCAATTGTAACTCTTCAACCCATAACCCTCTTGCATTATCCAGCTTCTTTTTAATTCCTGCCGATAAGATCTTGTTGAAAGCTTCAACTTGCCCATTGGCTTGGGGATGAGCAACTGCAGCAAAGCTTCAACTTACCCATTTTGTAAAGTAGTCGACGGCTACTATCACAAATTTCTTCTGGCCGGCTGCTATAGGAAAGGGGCCGAGAATGTCCATTCCCCATTTAGCAAAGGGAAGAGGAAAGAGGATTGGAGTTAGGTAATTGGACGGCTTCTGATAGATGCTGCCATGCTTTTGACAACTGTCACATCTTTTGGCATACAGCAAGGCGTCCTCCTTCAAGGTCGGCCAAAAATATTCAGTCCTTAGAGCTTTTTCTCCTAACGCCCTCCCCCCAATGTGGGAGGCACAAGCTCCCTCATGCAGCTTTTTTAGGACTTCCAATCCGTCCGTTCTAGTGATACATTTGAGAAGAGGCCGGTTGAAATATTTCTTGTAGAGAGTTCCATTCCATAACTCAAACCACTTGTCCCTAGCCTTAACATACTTGGCCTCCATGGGATCAAAGGGTAGTCACCCTGTTTTCTTATAGTCAACGGTCGGGCTCATCCAATCGTTTTCCCGGTTTAGAAATAGGACCTCTTTTGAATCAATGCTATTGACCGTCTTGACCTCCTAAAACACAGTTCTTGGCCCATCTCCTTCGGCCGAACTGGCTAGCTTGGAGAGAGCATCTGCTTGATGGTTTTCTGACCTTGGCACTTGGTCCAGTACAAACCGCTTCAAAGTCTTTATTTCCTCCTTGATCAACTTCATGTACTTGCCCATAGATGCTTCTTTGCATTCAAAATCTCCATTGACCTGGCTGACCACCAGCAGAGAGTCCGTTTTTGCTTCAATTTCCAGGGCTCCGGCCGCCTTGCACATTTTGATGCCGGCTAAGAGAGCTTCATACTCGGCTTCATTGTTCGAGGCCTGGAATTGAAATTTCATGGCATACTCAAATTTGTCCCCCTCTGGTGACTAGAAGATGATCCCCGCTCCACAGCCATTAGCGGTGGACGATCCATCCACCATTAGGGTCCAATGCCGCCTTCCTTCTGCTGGATCATAGACGTTTTCTACTGTAAGCCGGGTAAGCTCCACAATGAAGTCTGCTAAAGCTTGCCCCTTTATTGCTTTTCTGGGCTCAAATGATAAATCAAACATATTGAGCTCTACGACCCACTTCAGCATTCGTCCCGAAGCGTCCATTTTATGCAGAACTTGCCTTAAAGACTGGTCAGTATAGACTAGGATACTGTGAGCAAGAAAATAAGGCATCAGCTTCCGGCTGGCCATAAGCAGCGCCAGGCCGAACTTCTCTATAAATGAATACCTACCTTCCGCATCCTTTATCACATGGCTAACGAAGTAAACAGGTATTTCTACTGAGTCTCTTTCAGCTAAGAGAACAGCACTAACCGCAAATGGGGATACGGCCAGGTATACATATAATTTTTCTCCTTCGGCCGGACTGATTAGCCTAGGCAATTGCCGAAGGTGGTCTTTAACCTGCTGAAGCGTCTTCTCGGCTTTCTCCGTCCATTCAAACTTTGCATTCTTCTTTATGGTTGCAAAGAAGTGATGGCACTTGAGACTTAGATAAAAACCTTCCAAGAGCGGCCAAACATCCCGTCAAACGCTGGACGTCCTTGATCTTAGATGGAGAGGTCATATTCAGAATTGCTTGTATCTTGTCAGGGTTGGCCTCAATTCCTCGTTGGTCGACCAAGAACCCTAGAAACTTGCCTGCTACTACTCCAAATACGCATTTTTGCGGATTGAGCTTCAACTTGTATTTTCTCAAGGTCAAAAATGTTTCTTTCAAGTCATCCAAATGATCCATCTCCTTTCTGCTTTTGACGATCATATCATCGATATAAGCCTCCATATTTCCGTCCTAATTGTGGCTGAAAGACCGAGTTTATGAGTCTCTGAAAGGTAGCTGGGGCATTTCGGAGGCCGAAAGGCATCCTCAGCCAGCCATAAAGGCCTTTCTCAGTGATGAACGAAGTTTTGTCCTGGTCATCAGGCCACATAGGAATTTGATGGAAGCCGGAATAGGCGCCCATGAAACTTAGCAGTGCATGTCCCCTATGGAGTCCACCAACCGATCGATTTTAGGCAAGGGGAAACTATCTTTTGGACAGGCCTTGTTCAAATCGGTATAATCAACACACATCCTCCACGTGCCATTTGGCTTAGGGACCATGACTACATTAGCTATCCAATCTGGATAAAAAGTTTCCTGGATGAATTTCGACTTTAAAAGCTTTTGAACAACCTGATCAACAGCTTGGTTCCTGGCTGGGCCCAAGTGTCGCTTCTTCTGACGAACTGGCTTTTTCCCCGGATCAATGTTTAACTTGTGCATAGCAACTTCAGGGTCGATCCCCGGCATCTCCTCAACAGTGTATGCAAAAACATCTTCAAATTCTTTCAGCAAGGCAACCAAAGCGTCCTTGGTCTAAGGACCCAGGACGGATCCGATTTTCAGCGTTCTTTCTGGACGCTCTGGATTCAAGCAGATCTCAACAGGGCTTTCCACTGGCTCCGAACGTTCTAGTCCTAAGCTCATAATCGCCATTATCTCTTCAGATGAATTTTTTTCTTCTTTGATGGCCAAACACCTCCTTTTCTTATTCGGCAATAGCATGGACGGCTTGCTCTCTAGAAGAGGCTTCATTTGTGCTTTTTCTACTTCTTGCTTTAATTCACTTATTTGACCTTTTAACTTCTCGGTTGGCTCATCCTCCATGGTCTTTTGCCGCCTCTGATTTCTCCTTCCATGATGATGGTCTCAAGGTGGTAAGATAGCATTCCCTTGCCGCCTGCTGGTCTCCATACAAAGATCCAATTTTCCCACCATCACACTCAAATTTCATGAGCATCTGGTGTGTCACAATGACGACTTTAATGTGATTTAAGGTAAGTCGTCCGAGGATGACATTGTAACTACTAGGAATTTCACAAAAAGCGTTCGAGCAGCCTCCTTATCTCCCACCCTGACGGGTAGGGTAACTGTCCCTATGGGATGAATAATTCCTCCGCCGAAGCTGATAATTGGATGATTAACCGGAACTAAATCATTTTCATCAAACTTCAATCTTGATAGACAGTCCGCACTGATGATATCGGTAGAGCTTCCTGTATCAATCAGGATCCGTCTTACCCTGAGATTTGCAATCTTCATCTCTACCACCAGTGGGTCATCATGAGGCATCCTGATCTTCCCTCGATCTTGCTCGCTGACCACTATTCTGGGGAAAGGATTAGACTCTGCCTGGTTGGTAAGCATCACCTGGCTGAGCTCCCGCAAATAATTCTTGTGGCCGCGAGCTGTAGGACCTCCGGCTGCAAACTCTCCAGAAATTACCATCATCACGTCTTCATCAGTGCTCTCGTCATCTTTCCTTCTTCCCTGACGATTGTCTTTCTTCTGAAATTTTCTACTTAACTGGGGTAAATAAGAGTTCATTTTACCCTTCGGGCCAAGTCCTCCAAAGCTCTTTTTAGATGCTTACACTCATTCGTCTCATGACCACAATCTTTGTGGAAATGACAGTACTTACTTTTGTCCCTGTTTCTGTAGGGCGTCTTCATTTCTGCCGGCGCTTTTAGCTCATGCTGATCCTTGATCTTCATGAGAATGGAATACTGATCCTTGTTGAACTCTATGGGTTCAGCTGAAGCTGTCGGTTCAGATCTTCTGCTCCTCTTGGACGAGGTTGTCATTGCCCAAGTTTCAGCTTTCTTGGGGAGACTTGTTTTTGGCTGAATAGCCTCTTCAACTTTCTTGGCCTCTGGATGTTTTGCTTCTGCACAAACTTTCGTAGCGTGAATAAAAGCTTCGGCCTCCTTAAGAGCCTCAGTTAGGGTGGTTATCTTCTTTTTCACCAACTCAAACTTAAAACTTCCAGGTCTCAGACCTCGGATGAAAGCGTCAAATGCCACACCAGCATTCAGATCTTGGATCTGCAATGCTTCTAAGTTAAACCTCTTCACATAATTCCTTAGGGCTTCTTTAGGCCCTTGAACAACCTTGCCCAAATGCATGCTTGTCTTCTGTTCTTGACGGTTTGCCACAAAATGGCTGGTAAACAATATACTAAGCTCAGTAAAATTATTCACTGAGTTAGGAGGAAGGTTGTTAAACCATTTCTACACCACTCCTTTCAGTGTGGCTGTAAAGTTCTTACACCATGTAGCGTCATCAACTCCCTGGACGTACATCTGGTGTTTATATGCTGACAAATGATCGTCTGGATCTGTAGTACCATCAAAAGGTTCAATCGTCGGAAGCTTAACCTTTGGGAATGGGGGAGACTCCATGATACTGACCGAAAAGGGAGTCAGCCAATCAATACTGAGTGCCCCGGCATGTCCCTCAGTGGGTATGTGTTCCCGGCGATATTCCTTAAGTACTGGCACTAGTGGAAAAAAGCAGAAGGGCTGCGCTGAAAATGGCATGTAGGGCTGCGCTTTTTGACAGCAGCCCTTTCAGTAGCAGCCCTTCACTTTTCAAGTAGGGATGCGCTAGTCAAGCGCAGCCCTTCAAGTAAGAAGGGCTGCGCTAGTTTACAAAAAGCGCAGCCCTTCAAGTAAGAAGGGATGCGCGAGTTCTAAAAAGCGCGGCCCTTTTATGAAAGAAGGGCTGTGCTTTTTAGAACTAGCGCAGCCCTTCTTTCATAAAAGGGCAGCCCTTCTATGATAGAAGGGCTGCGCTTTTTGGAACTAGCGCAGCCCTTACATAGAAGGGCTGCGCTAGTTCAAAAAGCGCAGCCCTTCTTTCATAAAAGGGCTGCGCTTTTTTGAACTAGTGCAGCCCTTCTCCTATTTTTTTTTTATATAATTCTGCACCTGCATGCACACACCCAGACCTGCACACACAGCCCCCACCCCCAACCCCCACCCACCAGCCCACCCCACCAGCCCACCCACTGCCCACCCCCAACCCCCACCCACCAGCCCACCCCACTCCCCACCCACTGCCCACCCCCAGCCCCCACCCACCAGCCCACCCTAGCCTCTGCCCAGCCCCCACCCACTGCCCACCCCTAGCCCCCACCCCCTGCCTCTGCCCAGCCCCACCCCCTGCACACCCCTGCACACCCCTCCACAACCCACCCCACCCCCACTGCCCCCCTCCCAGCCCACCCCCTGCCACACCCCTGCACCCCCTGCCACACCCCTGCACCCCCATCCACAGCCCACCCCCACCCCACCACCCCACCCCCACCCAAAACCTCCCTTGGACAAAAAAAAAAAGTGCAAATTAAAATACGATCATATATGACAAGTGGAGAAAGGTAATAATTAACTTCATATATATTTAATAATGTAAAAAGTGTACATAGGATTGATAGAAACTTTTACATTCGAGCTAAATCTCATCCTATGCAATCATCGGTAATGTGGGACGCCAGCTTATCCCGAACTTCATCAATTTCTTCTTTGGTGAAGTTCCTCAAACGTGGTGTGGAATTCGCATAAACCTTGCAAAACAACCAAGGAATAAACACACATATAAGAATTCATCATTTTACCGTAGTTAGTACTTCTAAAAATGACATATACCTTCCCGAAATTCAATCAAAATCAAATGCAAGCCTAAAAGTCTACACACTAGTTATAATATATCTCATATAATCATGTTCAAAGAGAATTTGGGGTTAAATCACTCCATAAGTACATTTTGGGAGCGAAAAGGCCAAAATAGGCCAGAAATGGCCTTTTCGTTCCCAAAATGCAACCAACAACAAATTCAAGCTTAAGAATCCACATACTAGTTATATTATGCCTCATATAATCATGTTCAAAGAGAATTTGGGGTTAAATCACTTCATAAGTACATTTTGGGAGCGAAAAGGCCAAAATAGGCCAAAATAGGCCGGAAATGGCCTTTTCGTTCCCGAAATGCAATCAACAACATATGCAAGCCTAAGAATCTACATACTAGTTATATTATGCCTCATATAATCATGTTCAAAGAGAATTTGGGGTTAAATCACTCCATAAGTACATTTTGGGAGCGAAAAGGCCAAAATAGGCCGGAAATGGCCTTTTCGTTCCCAAAATGCAACCAACAACAAATGCAAGCCTAAGAATCCACATACTAGTTATATTATGCCTCATATAATCATGTTCAAAGAGAATTTGGGGTTAAATCATTTCATAAGTACATTTTGGGAGCGAAAAGGCCAAAATAGGCCGGAAATGGCCTTTTCGTTCCCGAAATACAACCAACAACATATGCAAGCCTAAGAATCTACATACTAGTTATATTATGCCTCATATAATCATGTTCAAAGAGAATTTGAGGTTAAATCACTTCATAACTACATTTTGAGGCCTAAAAGGTCAAAATAGGCCGGAAATGCAACAAACAACAATTGGAAACCTAAAAGTTACATACCTTTCGAAGATCACCAACATCTTTGCAATAGTTGACGATATCGAGCATGAACCTCATGACGTAATACCCACACGCAAGTCCACCTTCTTAAACCGGACACTAAAATTCACCAAAGATGCAATAAATGACATGTTAGATGTGTATTATGTGTTTCTATTTTTTGGATGCAAAAAATTACTCATGCTACCTCGACTAAATACCAAACAGGAGGTTTTCCTTGTCGAAGTCCAGATGCAGTACGCTTCTTCATCACACTACATCAATAGATTATTATAAGATTAGATGTACATTTAATATTTAATAAGCTAAGTGTGCATATAGTTTCGATTAGGCTACCTATTTAACAATGATTTGACTAGTAAGGACCGTATTGTTTCTTTACGCAAAGAATCAAAGTGGTACACTTCGTTACGTGACAAACATATTGCAATCAGTGTCCAATGGTTCCTACAATAATAAAAATGTTATTCTTATCGTAGAACAACTAATAGGTCAATTTAATTAATTAAAAAGTGAGTTTAAGAAGCATACGATTCAATGTAAGGAAGAAGAATGATCTTATATCCACTACGAGAACATGCGTTCAAAGAATCCTTGAGATATGCTTTCACCTCCTCTTCGTTTTTTACGCAACTGCTATCTCGTACAAAGCTTGGACATAACCAACCAAACATTGGCTGACTAGATTGCCTCAAATCATTGTATAATAGCCTGAGAATTCATATTGATAAAAATAAAACATACTTATTATAGAAGTTATTATTAGTTGGATTGAATACTACTTAATTAAGGCATATATGTATATTTATTAATTTAAATATACTAATAAAGTATTACCTCATGAATATTTGTATCATGGAAACATTCAACTCGTCCCCAAGTAAGAATTCTTTGATATCAACCTTAGAAATGAAGGTCGATGTTTCCTCAATGTAGTGGAATTGGTGGTCCGACAACTTAATCTCAATCATTGCTTCATCGTCTGCATCGCTAACGCACTCATGTAGCCAGAAGCACGGTTGAGTAAGGCCTTGCACCACCTCCATATCCGTAATGAGTGGAGACTTTGCCGTAGAAACATTTACTTGGGCACGTCGGCCTCCCTGAGGTGAAGCTACCTTCTTTCCCTTCCTGTCGGCCTTCCCCGAACCCTAGTAATTAGTTAAATTAAAAGATATTACTGACAATCATATATAGGAACTATAAAAGAAAACTATGTATATAACTTATGTTAGACATTGTACCTGATCTGATAACCGCACCAATGCACGCGGCCATAGAATATAACTGCCAAGAGCATCAGACAATAACTGTAAACCAACTCCTGCATTCGGCAGCGGAAGAGGAAATGCTTCGAAACCGGGCACAATGTCTGAAACGCTGACCACATAGTGAATATCAGCGACTGCCTGGTTGTGCAATCGTACTCGGTCCCTAGGGGGCTGTACAGATCCATAAGCCATGATAATGAAACTACCATGACCATCTCCTTGATTTAGTAGCTCACATGGTGTCTCTACCTTTAAAAAAAACTCTATTCATAGTTAGTCTATAAAACAACATATTTAAGAACAATAGTTGTGATATTAAATGATTACCGTGAACTCCGGATATGGATGAGGCTGCGTAGGAACAGGCTGCGCAGGAACACCGCCCTGCGGGAAAGCACCAAAAGTCGGTAAGCCCATCTGCGCCAAAATGGCGTTGAAATTCTGAGTCATCTCCGCTCCCAGCTCCTCCCGAAGCTCGGCTTTCATAGCCTCCACATCTATGGCAGCTGCTGAATTGACACTAGAGGCACTGGATCTTGACGTAGAGGTGTATTGATCACCATACACCTTTCTCACCCCGAGGCGGACACCTCCTACATCCCTCACACGTCCATACTGGTCCCGTCCTAGAGTCTCGTGTAAGGCATCAACTTGTCCTCTAGGAGTGAACTCACCAGTTACCTCCTTTTCCTTCAAGCCAATCTGCATAAGGCTAAGAGAGAAATACTCGTGAGCGCACAAGTTATATTATTATGTAAACCTTATCAAAAACTTATAATATGTACTTACAATGGCATTAGCTATCTGTTTTGTTGCGGGATCAGGTATAACTCTCTGTCCCTTTGCATCAACCCCATGCATGGAACACCACCAATCGAGCGCTCTATCTGGTTGCCGCTGTGCAACTGTCTTCGTAGAGCTAGTGCCCGATGTCGTGGTCGACGCAATCGTGGGGTAATGGTTGTACATCCACGATTCTCTCGCCTGACCATACGACTGAGCACCCAGATGGTGATAGTGCTTCCTAGCTTTTGCATTCGCGCTACTTTTAGAACCATATGCCTGAAACATACAAATATAAACAAAGGTTGGATATGATGTTATACAATAATATTGGATCTAAAAGTATTTAATCTTAGCTAGTAAAAAATTCTTACAACAGCTTCTGGGGTTGTTTTTTGTTTGACAAATGCATACCACTCCTCAGCTGTGATATGCCTCCATATCTGATATGGAAGCTTGGAGGGCTCCTCAAATGATGTGCCTGTGAAGCCTCAGAAGAAGGTGTTGCTCCCCCGTCGTAGATCTTCTTCTTCTTTGTTCCCCCGACTTTTCTCCTCTTCGTGATCTACCCCGACACTAGCTTGGCCTTGAAGTCTCGGAACCTCTGGGCAACCACGGATAGAAACAAATCCTTCTTCGCTTCATCATTTGGAATATGGAATTGATTCTACAAAGAACGCATTTCACAAATTAGTAAATATTACATAGTATATTTAACTAAAGTGTTAAGATTCTAAACGTAAATGTACGCGAATCTTACCATAGTATCTTCCCAAATCATCTTCTTCAAAGTCTCGGGACCTCTTTCCATGAGTGGAGAATGGAGAGCTTATGCATGCAAATCCCAACTTGCATGGCATACTTTTGACGCCACTTTCCACAAGGTTGCCCCAAATGATCGTAATCCAAAGTCATTAGGGTGTGTTTCCCTAGTGACTTTGTAGGTCCCCTTCCTTTCCTCTTTTTCGTGTCCAAGTTCTTACTTGGCTTTGTAAACCTTTTTCTTCACGGCGAGCCATAACCAATTGCCGCTGTTCCTTTCTCTGATCGTAACACTCATCCTCGGTAGTGTGTTCCGCACTCGTATCTGTATGCACCTCCGCCATGTCCCTGAAATTGTACAAACATACGAATTAATTAAAAAAAAAAATTTAGGGCGCGAGGGGGGTGTGCAGCAGGGGCGCGAGGGGGGTGCAGCAGGGGGAGGGGGTTGTGCAGTGCAGGGGAGGGGCTGTACAGCAGGGGAAGGGGTGTGGGCAGCAGGGGAGGGGTGCAGCGGGGGGAAAAGGATGCAGCAGGTGGGGGAAAGGGGTACAGCAGGTGGGGGAGGGGCAGCAGGTGGGGGAGGGGTGCAGCAGGTGGGGGAGGGGTGCAGCAGAGGGGGGGAGGGGGGTGCAGCGCGGGGGAAGGGTGCAGCAGGTGGGGGAAGGGAGCAGCAGGTAGGGGAGGGGTGCAGCAGGTGGGGGAGGGTGCAGCAGAGAGGGAGGGGGGCAGCAGGTGGGGGAGGGGTGGGCAGCAGGGTGGGGAGGGGGGTGGCCAGTAGGGTGGGGGAGGGGGGTGGGCATGGGAAGCGAAAAGGCCAAAATAGGCCGAAATAGGCCGGAAATGGCCTTTTCGTTCCCGAAATGCAACCAACAACAAAATAACGCCTAACAATCTACATACTAGTTACATTATACATCATATAATCATGTTCAAAGAAAATTTGGGGTTAAATCACTGATAAGTACGATTTGGGAGCGAAAAGGCCAAAATAGGCCGGAAATGGCCTTTTCGTTCCCGAAATGCAACCAACAACAAATTAAAGCCTAAAAATCTACATACTAGTTACATTATACATCATATAATCATGTTCAAAGAAAATTTGGGGTTAAATCACTCGATAAGTACAATTTGGGAGCGAAAAGGCCAAAATAGGCCAAATGGCCGGAAATGGCCTTTTCGTTCCCGAAATGCAACCAACAACAAATTAAAGCCTAAAATCTACATACTAGTTACATTATACATCATATAATCATGTTCAAAGAAAATTTGGGGTTAAATCACTCGATAAGTAGATTTGGGACGAAAAGGCCAAAATAGGCCGGAAATGGCCTTTTCGTTCCCGAAATGCAACCAACAACAAATTAAGCCTAAAATCTACATACTAGTTACATTATACATCATATAATCATGTTCAAAGAAAATTTGGGGTTAAATCACTCGATAAGTACGATTTGGGAGCGAAAAGGCCAAAATAGGCCAATAGCCGGAAATGGCCTTTTCGTTCCCGAAATGCAACCAACAACAAATTAAAGCCTAAAATCTACATACTAGTTACATTATACATCATATAATCATGTTCAAAGAAAATTTGGGGTTAAATCACTCGATAAGTACGATTTGGGAGCGAAAAGGCCAAAATAGGCCGAAATGGAGAAATTACACACCTGAGTTTATGTCTCATGATTTATTGACCTTCCGCCGTTTCAGGATCCTCAAGTACATTATCCCTTCCGTGTGATCTACACGCATATAGTTCTCCGACATATTTACATCATCTTCCACACAATTTCAGGATAGGTAAAAGGGGGGAGGTCCTCAAATGCATCATATTCTTCCTCATTATCAACATCACCAATACCGAGGATACTCCTTTTACCAGGTACAACAATTGACCACTTATGATCAGCAGGATCAGTTACAAAAAATACTTGCTTGACTTGTGATGCAATTACAAATGGCTCCTCAGTTTCACGTAGACGACTAAGGTCAACAAGAGTGAAACCGCAAGGATCATCGTTTCTTACACAACGTCGATTATTGTCAACCCACGTGCAACACAAGAGGCAAATATTAAAAGTACAGTAGTCCAGCTCCCATATTTCTTGTATTCGCCCATAATAGTTGCTTTCAGCATGTACAGCGACTTATCTTTCGAGCTTGCATATTGTGTAGACGACGCCACAAGTGAAACACCACTATTTTGTTGCGATCTTGACTTGAGATCTTGACGTTCAGTCCAAAACGTATACCCATTAATATCATAACCCTCATAAGAGCGTACAGCTTCACGAGGACCAAATGCTAACCACTTGACTGTTTCAGGAACACTTTCATCCAAATCATTGAGTACTCGTTTATGAAACCAATCAATGAAAGTCTTGTTATGCATTTGCGTCAATGCCCTCACTCCTTTTCCAGGATTGCTAACACGTAATTCCTCCATATGTTCACTTAAATAAGGATGGACATCTGGTACGTGATGCAATACAAATAAGTGAGCTTGTTTACGCTTTTCTACGGAAGGTGTGATCAATTTTGAACCAATTGTACCCTTGCCCTCAAGTCTGCCCTCGTGTCGGGATGTCGGAAGTCCAACAGGATCAACACTAGCAAAATACTCAGCCACAAAATTACTGATCTCTTCACCCACAATCCCTTGAATTATACTACCTTCTGGTTGTGCAGGATTCCGAACTTTATCCTTCAAAGTTCCCATATATCTCTCAAAAGGATAGCACCACCTCAAAAACACTGGACCACACAGCTTAATTTCTCGAACTAGATGGACAATGAGATGGACCATAATGTCAAAGAATGCGGGGGGGAAATACATCTCAAATTTGCATAGAGTTTCAACTACTCTGGACTGCAAGGAATCGAGGGTCGACGGGTCTAGGACTTTGCTGCAGATTGAATGAAAAAATGAACACAGTTCTGTAATGGTGTGCCTCACATGCTTTGGAAGTATCCCACGAATTGCAATCGGTAAGAATACTTGCATCATGACATGACAATCGTGCGATTTCATACTCGATAACTTCAACTCACCATTTAAGGTAACAAAGCGCTTCATATTCGATGAGTAGCCAGTAGGGACCTTAATGCCATACAATGACTCGCAAAAAATCCGTTTCTCTGCACGCGACATCGTGTAGCAAGCTGGTGGCAAATAATTCTTCTCCGAATCCTCCACCTTTTTACTTTTCTGAGTTTCATCATCAACCCTTTCCTCCCCTCTTTTCTTCTTCCTTCCGTCCCTTTTCTGAGCCCACAACTCTGGTCGAATCCCCTCTTTTTCCAAGTAAAGTCGTGACGCCTTAACATCTTTTGTCTTGCCCGGAATATTCATAAGTGTCGCGATAATAGCTTCACAAACATTCTTCTCTATGTGCATGACATCCAAACAATGTCTGACCTTTAGATCTTTCCAATATGGGAGTTTCCAAAAAATGGACTGTTTTTTCCATAATCCTGTAGGTCTATCAACCTCACTAGCAGGTTTACCAAAGACTGTTTCAATGCCCTTCACCTGATTATAAACTTCAGTACCAGTTAATGGTCTATGAGCAACTTCTTCTTCAACCGTCCCATCGAATGCCTTCTTCTTAAACCGATAGGGATGGTCGCGGCTGAGGAGCCTTCGTGTGCGCATATACACATGTTTGCAGCCCTTAAGGTGTGTAGATTTCATGTCATCTAAACAAATCGGGCAAGGTTGTTTTCCTTTAGTCTTATACCCAGATAAGTTCCCATAAGCTGGATAATCGTTCATAGTACAAAAAAGCATGGCACGCAGAGTGAACATCTCATTAGCATACGCATCAAATACTAACACTCCTTCGTTCCACATCTTCTGTAAATCTTCAACAAGCGGCTGAAGGTATACATCTATGTCATTTCCAGGTTGTTTGGGCCCCGATATAAGAAGCGACAACATCATGTACTTGCGTTTCATGCACAACCAAGGAGGCAAGTTGTAAACCACTAAAACTACTGGCCATGTACTATGCTGCGAGCTGAGATTGCCAAAAGGGTTCATGCCATCCGTACATAATCCAAGCCTCAGATTCCTATCCTCATTACCAAATGACTTATGCACCCTGTCGATAGTTTTCCACTCAGGCGAATCAGCCGGATGCTTGAGCAGACCGTCTTTCTTCCTACGATCTGCATGCCACCTCAAATTCTTCGCATCTCCTTTAATTGAGAACATGCGCTTAAATCTAGGTATTATGGGTAGATACCACAACACCTTGGCTGGTGGTCCTTCACTACCTCCAGCTCCTTCACGCTTGTACCTCGACAATCCACAACGTGGACACTCATGTAAATGCTCATACTCATTACGATAAAGCACACAATCGTTAGGACAAGCATGTATCCGCTCGTACTCTAAACCCAAAGGACACATCAGCTTCTTCGCATAATAGTACGACTTTGGCAGTTCATTTCCATCAGGGAGCATCTCAGCTAAAACTTCCAACAACGATGTGAAACTAGAGTCCGTCCAACCAGCGTTCGACTTAATGTTGAACAGTGTTACCACCGCGGAAAGTTTGGTGTACTTTGTACAACCTGGATACAACGGCTTTTCAGCAGCCTGAGACATAGACTCAAAAATACGAGGTCGTCTACACGACTGATCTTCAACCTCGTGTATCATCTCGTCTACCCGATCCCTATCATCATCTCCAAATTCATCATCCAAATTCTCATCCCCTAACTCATCATCATCCTTCTTTTTTTCTTCACATACATCATTCTTTACTCCAGAGCTTCCCATATACCTCCCCTGCTCACCATGCCAAATCCATACGTGGTATTGAGGCCTAAACCCACGGCGAAAGACATGCTCCCTAACCACATGTATACTACTAACCTTGCTCACATTTCTACAATCCAAACAAGGACAATAAAAGTCGACTGCTCCAGAGGATGTTTGATATTCTAATGCACTTCTACAGAAGTTCCAGACCCCATTCACAAACTCAATCGATTCACGACTACCATACATCCAAGTACGATCCATCTCATTCAAGAAGACCACCTCTAATAATTAAACACAACATTCATTATAATGCATCAATCATTATTAAAGTACACACACTCACATATTCAAATCACACACGTATACAACAAGCTAAGATAGTCACATGTTCAATTGTATGCATGCAGTCAAAGGTCCTTATCACTCCAACCTAACCCATCCTTGGACGTCTAATCTCACTAGTGAATATATGCCAACTTTTCAATTCTAAGGAAAATCCGGCAGCATTTCCCTACAGTTCTCCAAGTACACAATGTAGATAATTGCTTATCTACATATGTACCCAGAGAACAATGTAGCGAAACGATAAGCCAAGATTTTCCTCAGAATTGAAAAGAAGACACACATTCACCACCTAAGTGAGATCAAACGTCCAAGAACAGTCCCAAACCGGGGACTATTCAAGACTTACTCCTAATGAGTAAGTCTTGAACGGGTATCTAGGCATATATGATGATGATTCAAACAATAGTTTATATTTTCATATATATAGCTAAATCACATTGCGTTTTCATACAATCTCATATCAACAATAATATATATATACATTATAAAAAATACATATACATTCAATAAATTATCAACTTTGTTACATGTTAAACTATCTATTAGTTACCTCTTAACACCAACGACGAGCAATGAAGAGAAAAGAGCTACTTGGACTTTATTTGCCTTCCTTAGCCTCTTCTTCCTACAATTGACAAAACCCACATTGCACATTAATCATTTAATTCAATTAAGAAAAAAAAAGTAACTTAAAAACAAAATTAATTCATACCTAATTAACCACTCAAATGGTGGAGAAGAAATGAGAAGAGAGTGATGGTGGAGAAGAGAAAGAAGGGTGGTGCGCAATGTGGTGGCGCGCAAGGTGTGGCGGACCACAATGTGGTGGAGAAGAAATGGAAGAAATGGGTGGCGCAAGGTGATGGTGGAGAAGAATGTGTGTGGGCGGCAGTGGTGGAAGAAATGTGGTGGTGTGGTGGTAGTGGTGTCGCGCAAAGTGGTGGAGCATGGGGTGGTGGTGTCTCGAATTAGGGCTCGCAAGTGGTGGTGGTGCACTCGTTTTTCGCACAATTTGGGGTAAGAAGTGAAAGAGGGAAAGTCGGAATGAAGGAGTAAGGCGCGCGCATAGGAAATATCGAAAAAAAAAGCAGCAGCTAGTAGGGCTGCGCTAGTTTTAAAAAAGCGCACCCTACTTTGAGAAAGGTTGCGCCTATTAAAAAGCGCAGCCCTTCACACTGGGAAGGGCTGCGCTTTTTAATAAAGCGCAGCCCTTCTCATGGTGAAGGGCTGCGCTTTTTTAAAAAGCGCAACCCTTCACTTTGGGAGGGCTGCGCTTTTTTGAAAGGCGCAGCCCTTCCAATTGAAGGGCTGCGCTTTTTTGAAAAAGCGCAGCCCTTCTTATTTGTAGGGCTGCGCTTTTCCAAAGATGCGCAGCCCTTCAACCATAGGGCTGCGCTTTTGTCAAAGCGCAGCCCTTCTTGCGCAACCCTTCTGTTTTTTTCCCCTAGTGTGGGTTTGAGGAGGTATTGGCTACGACCTGACGCCTGTACACCATAGGTTGTATTACTGTTTTTTCTTGCCTTGGCTGAATAGCCGAAGGTCCTCGACTTCTTCCTGTTGTCTTAGACGGACCTCGCAACGGAGCATCTTTCATATAAGGAGTAAAACCTGAAGCTGAACGCTGAAGAGCGGCATCCCTCTTGGCCTCCAAGTACTCCCTGGCATCCGTCTCCATATCATGACCAGTAGGAGGGATGTTATCTCCTGGACGGACTTCTTGGTTCACTGACAGCTGGCTGTTTTCCATTAGACGATGGCTTGGTCAACTCTGGCCGTGGAGGTCGGCTAGTCCCTGGACGACCTTCTTGAGACTTTCCTCTGAGCGGCACAGCAGCCTCTCCTCCTGGGCTAATCTGGAAGAATAGCATATTGTTCTTAATTTTCTCTTCCATGACAGCGGCCATTCTAGTCTGGAAGTCATTTAAGACATTCTCTAGATGACCCGCTGTCACTGGACGGTTAAGATTCTCCTGGATGACAGGGGTCTTCCCTCCAACGAGACGAGCGGCAGCAGAGGGCTTGTCTCATCCTCGGGGCGGCCTCTCATCATCCACTGTATCTTCTACTTGGATCCTAAAACTTCTATTTCGGGCAACATTAGATGAGTGACAATCAGTCATTGTTGCGTCTCCCCACAGACGGCGCCAAATGTTACGTAGTATGAAACTAGTAATTCAATACAACAATTCCCAACAACAGGTTCTCAATTTGGAGACTTGTGCAACAATGCTTGGGCCCAAATCTCGATCCGGAGCTCCGACTAGCAACCTGCAAAAAGGGACCCACCCTGTAGGTTTGGGTGGTATTTCCCCCTCCGATGCTTAAGTCAGATATCAGGGATATGAAGGAACTTTTAGAGAGAGAAAGTAGAGAGAGAGAGAGAATTTATTATGGCAGAATAACAGTACTATGCTCTGAAAAACGTACCTTTCCCCTTATTTCAAGGACTATTTATACTGTTTGAAATGACTGTTGTACCTTGATGTCACCCTAATTTGAGTGCATCTGATTGGCTGAGCAATAATATGATGACACATGGCAGGTGCTGATTGGTTAGTACACCTCACCTTTACACAGGGATATGAGCTGCTTTAGCTGGGCCTAAGTACAGTTTTGGGCCATAAGAGGGGTTCTAGTACATGTACTTTAGCCCATACAACCTGCTGACCCATGTACTTTGCCTACATAAGCAATCGCCACATGTAAGGATAGGATGAGGCCATGTGTCATCTTGGTAGCCCTTGATTTTTAGGCTACAACAGTACAGGTAGAGGGAAATGATTCAGATATGAGTTATGAGTTATGAACTAAGACCAGATAAGGTCGAATATTGTGTTATGTTATATTATGTTAAGTTTCTGCCTGTACTTGCCAGCGATTTCTGTAACGTGATTAAGCTATGCCGGCGATATATTTTTAATAATGAATTATTTTCCGAACAATTACCAAGTTAGTTTATGATATGAAAAATGTTTACGAACCAAAATCGTTTTGACGAGCCGAAGTAAAGTTACTGAGTTTTTCGCTCATTTTAGTTTTTTTGTTTTTGTCTTGTATTTTTTTCTTCTATAATTTGCAGGTTTATGTTCGGATTTCGGGATGAATCAAGAGAAAGAGGTTTCAGTTAAGAGATGGAAAATAAATTAGTGATTCGAAGTTATATTTAGAATATAAGTTGTTGAATATTAAGTTCTCGTTTGATGTTTAAGTATTATATTGTTTTGGGAATTGAGTAATGTATTATGTAATCTGTTCTTGATTTTGAAGATGATTTGTTGTGGGCCCTGACTCACAGGTCCAGGATCGTTTTATAGATTATGTTTCCGCTGTGAGTAAATATATAATTCGAGGTTTATTAAGTGTTGATTGTGATTAGTGAATCTTAAGTGTGATTAGCTAGCAGCTCGGAAGTGCGGGCTGTTACAAACACTTTCGAGCTGCTAGCTAATTACATTTAACATTCATAAATCTCAATCAACGCTTAATGAACGTCGAAGTAAATATTTACTCGCAGCTGAATCATAAGCTATAAAACGATCCTGGACCTGTGGGTCAGGGCCCATAACATAATAATTTCAAAACCAAATAACAGATTACAATTACTTGATTCTCAAAACAATTGAATATTATATTATTCACTAAGCACTTGAATACTTCCAAATACAACCATTGAATCACTAATATATTTATAATTTGATAACCAACTCTTTATTTCCGATCCACTATGAGCTCCCCATACAAACCTGCAAATTACAGAAGAAAATACAAAACAAAAACAAAACTAAAATGAACAGAAAGCTCAGTAACTTTACTTCAGCCCATCAAAATTGTTTTGGTTCGTAAACATTTTTCATATCAGAAACAAATAACTTGGTAATTGTTCGGAAAAATAATTCATTATTAAAAATATATCGCCGGCATAACTTAATCACATTACAGAAATCGCTGGCAAGTACTTGCAGAAACTTAACATATATAACATAACACAATATTCGACCTTATCTGGTCTTAATTCATAACTCATAACTCATATATATTTGAATCATTTCCCTCCACCTGTACCTTGCCTACTATTCATCTTAGTTCATAAGTTAAGCAGTTAAACACAATTTAGAAATCATTTGCTCATTATCATACTCAAATCATATCCAAGAACACAAATATTTCTGAATAATACCAATAACAGAACAAAATCATATTATATATCAATCAATATAATTTCATACTCAACATACGTAAATGCATCTATAACCATTGCCATGACTATAAACGCTTTTATATAATATAATACATACGGGCATGTACACACATTTTTGCTGAACATAAATGTCAACTCAACTGCGACAATATAATCTTCTACTTATAAACCTCCAAGAATCATAACTTGCTCACCATCTTATCTTGAAGAACTTATATAACCATATTAATTCTCCAAACCACCACCTTAAAATAATAGTAACAATTAGTAACAATTCTCACTAAGTTCAGATACAAAAATAATCGACTCCTAAACTTTCTCAACAATCCTTATTATCAAATATAAATAATTCTACATAACAACTCACTCTTCACCACCAATGATCTTATACACTTAACATATAATCTGTAGAACTTATATCTTAATACCCAATCTCACAATTTAATCCAAAATAACTAACACCATCAATCAGATCTATGAGTTGCAAAATGAAACTAATAATATCACTAAGAAAAACACAAAGTGAACTGCAAGGATACTTTTTGGATTCCAAATATAACAAAACTAGTTAATACATAAGCTACTAGTATGTCAAATTTCAAGGTGAGTTATTAGTGAAGAATCATCAAGCCACTTTATATATAAATTTCTAAAGTCTGAGTCCACATATTAAAGGAGGATATACCTTTACAAACAAAATTAGTTTGGGTGATCTCTTATAATAAGAGTTGAAAACTGAAGAACAGAGCTAGAACATGCAGCAACAATAGCAAGTAGCAGCTCGCTTGAACAACAACAACATATGACAACAACTTGCAAGAGGCATAACTTATAATACATAAGTCGGAATTGAGTGATTTTTGAGCCTAAATTGAATATCTCGAAGAGATCTACGACTTTCATTTAGCATATATTCCCAAAAACTAACTGCATGCTGATGATTTTCAGCAAAGAACTAGGCATCGACTTTAGGACCATGAAATTCAGAGGAGAAAGGAAACAACAATGAGCAACACCACCAGCATGCGACGACTACAGCAGCACCGACACAACTAGTCCGACATAGGTGTCCAAACAAACATTCAGAATTGAGAGGAAGATGTGAGAGTAAAAACTAAGAAATTGGGGTTTTCATCTTTTTAGAACTAATCAGGAAATTAGGAGGATTAGTCTCCATTTATGGAGTTTTTGATGAAACTGAAATATGAATAAAAGCTTTTCCTTTTATCTCATTGAAGAAGAATGAGAACTTGACAACAAAACAAAGAAGTAATGTGGCATTTTACCACATATGCCACGAAGAAGAGGAAGTGAAATGAGAGATTAGTTGTTTTTTTTTTGTTTTTTTTTCCATAATATAACTTAAACCCAAATTCTATTTAGACATTAAAATTCACCTTTTCAAAGATTTTTTACTATATTTTAACATATGATTAAGGTAATAAAATATAATTATCTTTTAATAAAACCTGTTTAAAATATGGGCTATTACTAGAGATGGCAGCGGATCCTGGACCCGGTCCGGATCCGTTTTTCCGAGTCTAGAGCCTAAAATTATGGACCCATTGGATCCGGGCCGGGTTCGGGTCCATTTGTCAGATCACGGGTCCGGGTCCGGATATGCATAATAGACCCGCACCCGGATCCGCATATCCCTTTTTTTTTAAAAAAAAATGCCGACATTGGGCTGGCTGGTCCAGTTTAGTGTCATACTTGGTGATGGCTTCTGTACATAACAATTTTCTTTGCTACAGGTCTACCATGAGACAGTGGAACCCATAGTGCCTATAATTTTCCAACGCACAAAAGCCACATGTTTTGCATATGGACAAACAGGTGCCTCTAGTTCCTTCTGTAGGATTGATGGTTATATACATAAAAAAATATAAGTTTCTGAAAACCATCTGCATGTTGGTTATCTGGTTGATTATGTAATACTTCTGTTATATTGATTGATTACTTTCACAATCTGGGATATTATTCTGCTCGGAATACTTTCAAGCATAATGTTGGTTGTTATGCTCAATGTTCCATCATGAGTTTTGAACTTTATGTAGATTAACACGTGCTTCAGTGAGGGTTTTAGATCTAGAATGTGAATTCAGATATGTGGTGCAATATAGGAGAAATGAAGAGAATGAAAAGAGGATGTGATTGAGTTAAGATTGAATACTTAACCTTTTTACCTGTTAAAAACTTGATTTTCCCTCCAGGGCAAAGTACACCTTGTTTGGGGTTTGCTTCCAGAGGATAATATTGCACTTATGAGCCATATTATTCATAAATGTCTACCTCTCAATTATGCTTAATTTAGTTGTTCTTAGATCATTCATGTAGAAAGACTTCACCTAGAAAACACAATTTTCTTTGGAGATGTGAACAATTAGCGTTTCAACGCTTCGGAAATCATTTTAATCGCTTTGGAAATCATTTTAATATCACAAAGTATGTGAAATTGCATGAAATGAGTCGGATCCGTTTTGGGCCCGGATTCGCAGGATCCGTTGGATCTGGATCTGGGTCCAACTTTCTTAGACCCGGCGGATCCGGGTTGTATCTGGATCCAGGGTCTGAAAACGGATCTGGATCCGGGTCCACCTGGACCCGGTCCAGATCCGACCCGTTGCCATCCCTAGCTATTACAATCTACAACCCTTAAAATAAATTTCGTCCTCGAAATTATGAAACGTAAAACCTTAGTTCATTTCAATGGAGTACATCTCTGAAAACATTTTCACACAAAGTCAAACAAAAAGGAACTTAGACACACGAAGTCTAACATCTCAGAAGATAATTTGCTTTCCAACTCAATAATCACAAACTCCACTACAAACTTTACACAATATCAATCAATATAATACGCTAATTTACTTAAACAATATAACCCAAGGTTTATCAAAACGATTTCCAAAAAAATATTAATAGCTCAATTAAGCTAGTAAAACGTAATTTGCTTTCAATGAAAATAGCTTAAAAAAACAGGCTATTACATCGGATATCATAGGTCATGGGAATATGGAGTCGTGCCCGCATTTCGTCTTATAAAGGGAAGGCTGGTTTTTAGTGAGACAACTCGTTCCATTGACTATAATTAAATTATTGGTTGTGAAGTTTAGTTCAGTAAGAGTTATATGTAAGTTTATTATATTATCATTCATTCCTATTGTTATGTTGCAGTATCATGTTAGGATTATTTGTTTATTTATTATGTAGTACTCAGTTTTGCTGATTACCTGCTTTTGTTTGTGTGTGTTGATCATGGCTATGCCCTATTGATCTTGTGATGACCCATTTTGCTGAGCAGTCTCTATGGATCAATAGTGCATTGTCCATCTACAGGTTTGAAGATGATGCACCATTGGGTTCGGGATTGGAGAGCTTGTGTAGTCTATTTATCATACTTCAAATTTATACTTTTATAAGTTGGTTTGGTTTAAGTTTGACTTTGTTGGTTTGACTTTGGAGTTTACTATGTTTTATTTATAAAGTTATTTATTATGTTTTCCGCTGCGAAATTCTGAATAAGATGATACGTTATCACACGGGCGATAATGCTTTGATGATTCTCTAAGTTTTATATTTGAAAAATATTTTTGGAAAAGAGAGAATTATCGGGGTGTTACAAAAAGGAAAGTAAATCTCTTACCAACTACTGTAGATATTTGTTGATTATTCAAGGTTTCTCCACATTTGTTTTAGTTTTTAGACGGAGAAAGAATAGACTCCATGGTAATGGCGTGGAATCCCAGAGAAAGAAGAGAGAGAAGAGTCAAAGAAAGAGAAAGAGGAGAGAAGAGAGCGAAATAGCGAGGAAGATGGAGAATCAGATAGAGGTGGAAGTGAGGAGAGAAAGAAAATCGTGCAGCCCAAATTACTCTAGAGATGAAGGGCTCAATTGCCAATTCTTTATCTACAGTGAATTGCATGTTTTTTAGACTAATACCACTATTCCTTCAAATAGTAGAATGAGTGCGACATTTATAAGGATACTATTATTTAAACAATACCAATCATTTAAATAGTTACTACGATAATTATTACTACCAAAACAATCACTTATATATACACCAAATGAAAAAACCAAGCACAACTCCCACGAGTAGGAATGATAACGGTCGGACTTGGTCCGGATTATGCATAGTTCGACCCCGACCTACAAGAAGCCGGATTTTAAATTTGACTCCGACTCCAAATCCCAACATCCGACACTTAAAATCCTATCACTCGACTTTGACTCCGATTGCAATCCGACTTTTTTTCGACCCATTTGAATAGAAAAATCTTCTATATACAAATAATCTAATTAATACTATATTTTTTAATAGTCATATGAAAATCTTATAGAGTACAAATAATTTAAACATTATTGTTACTTTTAACAATCATTTTTCAATGGGAAAATCTTATATAATACAATTACCTCAAAGTCAGAGCCTGATTATACATACATAATACATTAATATAAATAAAAAAGATTAATTGCATTAAAATCGGAGTCGAAGTGAATGTCAGATTTTTTTATGGGATCCGACTTCGACTCTCCTCCGACTTGAAGTCGAATTTTTAAAATATAGTCGGATGCAGATAATTTTCTTATCAGAGTTGACTCAGATTTTTTCCTTCAAATTAAAACGAACTAGAATTAAATTCGGACGGAATTGCCACCCCCCACCCACGAGCCAAACCAAAATAACAATCAAAATGGTGTTGGATTATGTTTGGCTCAACTTAAAATTCATAGACCACGAACCACCCCAACCCCAAGGCCCCTCCACATTGAATCACTAAATTTAAAATTTTAAATACTACTTTTAAAATTAAACATATGAAAGTCACAGGCGAGAGGACGGGGAAGGAGAGGAAACGAGAGGAGAGAGAGAGAAAGATAAAGCACAAATTGTCTAGCCATTGTTTTGAAGTTTTCGCGGTCATGCCCTCAAATTTCACATCCTTCTTTTTCACTCTCTACAATTTTTCCCCCATTTATCATCAATTTCCTCAATCTCTCTCCTTTTTTCTCTCTCCTTTCTCTTCAGCTGCTTCTTCATTGTTCTTCAATTTGTGAAATTAATCATTCTACCTAAGCTGCGATTCGATCGGTTAGGTAAGCACTGCTATCTACTAACTTGCTTTGTGTGTGTGTGTGTGTGTGGTTGAATTAGGGTTTTAGATGCTTTTGATTTTTATTAGCTTTTTGCTGTTAGTATCGAATATGCTTTGTCATTTTGCATTTTGTCTTTGATTCTTGAAAATGTTGTTACTAATGTGCTTGAATCCGTCAGTGAAGCAGCTCAATTATCATTTTAATATTTTTTTTTGTCTCTGAATCCTGAATTTATCATCTTGCTTTGATGATTATATTTTATGGCGGTAATTAGGCTTTGTTCAACGAGCTTTGTTTGAATCAGGGTCTATTTGACATCCCAGAAGCAATTTGAATAGTATATTGACTTTATTGAGTTATCTTCTGAGATTAACAACCTCTGCGTCGATTGTCGAGTGTCTTTGAGCTTGATTCTGTGGAGTGAATGGATTTGGTTGAAGAGGTTGGTGAGTTTGTCAATTTGTGTTTGAGCTGCTGAAGGAATGTCTCTAATTGCATGCCAATGAGTTCCCGAGTATCTAACTAGCTTTGATCAGCTCGTATGTTATACTAGACTTCTAGTTAATGGTCTGTTTGTGTTGGGCCTATTAAATATGTCATTTGCATGAGTTGACAACACTTTGCTGTTCCGCAATAATGTCTGCATGTGCTTATATCTTGTGCCTATGTTGCAGCTGAACGCTTTAGTATGGCTCCTACGAGAAAGTCAAGGAGTGTCAACAAGCGGTTTACCTATCCTAATGAGGGCTCCCCTACCAAAGATGGAGATAGTGCTAATAAAAGTAACAAGCGGGTAGGGTTTCACTATTTTTTTTGCCTGTGCATTTGTCTTTTATTCTAGTAGTTGTTGCTTGGTGCGAATATCTCCTTGATCACTGCAAGTATGTCTTAAAGTGGATGATTGATTTAGCTGTATTGTCCATTACCCACTTCACGATTTTCAGTTATTCTGCTAAATATCGCTCTGTTTTTGTGTTTGCTTGGACCACTTGGAGCTACTTGGGTTTAATTGGTACTGCTCTTAAATGTATTCTTGGCATCTTACTTTTGTGTCTTTACCTATTGTGTAGAAGAGGAAAGTATCTGATATGTTAGGGCCTCAGTGGAGCAAAGAAGAGCTTCAACGTTTCTATGAGGCATATCGCAAGTATGGGAAAGATTGGAAGAAGGTAAGCCCAACATAAGTGGCTCTTTTTTTTTTTTCTTTCTTATGTGTTTATAGAAAATGCACTTAAAACCAGATGCTATTACTCCTCCATGAATGACTATTTCTAGATTGAGCACTTCTGTTAAATGTCTGTTTACATTGGTGTGTAGGTGGCTGTAGCTGTACGTAACCGATCAGTGGAAATGGTGGAGGCCCTTTATACTATGAATAGGGTGAGGATGGCTTGATTGCACAGCCTAGTTTTTCATAATTCACATCCTAAGTCTTCCTTCCCTCTCCATCTATCCATCATGGTGTGCGTGTTTGGATTGGCATGCATGTTTTATATGAATCATAGTTTTTTTTTTTCTTAATATGGTAATAAAGAATGTTTGTGTTTGTATACCTCCTGATGAGAATGCATTTAGAATTATCTATATATGGTTACAAAAAAGATCTGTTGGAACCCGTACATGCAGTGCTTTTGTACAGTCACTTTGAAGTTTTAGCATCTGACTTACCTGTTTGCTGGAGTACATATGCAATGAAGTCGCTCATGCCTTCGTACACATTCAAATTTCATGCCTCAATGCTGCTGTTTAAATTTTATTACCAAGCAACTGAGACCTATTGTTGCCCAGAACTTCACTTGTATATGTGTAGATATTCACTTTTTGGAGGTTGGCCTCCCACAAGACCCTAATCATCACTTAGATGTTGATTGATATCACTAGAATATGCAGATATAACTTAAGGTTTTCATGGTTTTACCTTCTATAAATAACTACTGCAGTTTTGTGACTGAACATATCGCTCTCTCTTTCAGGCTTACTTATCTCTTCCAGAAGGAACGGCCTCTGTTGTTGGATTAATAGCGATGATGACTGATCATTATTCTGTCCTGGTGAGAGACAGATTCTGGCTGACCTATGATGTTATAGAAATTCTTTGTTTGATTCTGTTACTTATTTCTGTTCTCTTTAAATAGAAGACATTTTCTTTACATCGCATGCAGAAATTACATAATTTTTACTAATAGAAAATAAAATATCAATGGCAAAGTTTTGTGCTGGCAAACGTCAAAGTCAAATTGCTACAACTACTAGAGGATTTCATATGTAATAGTGGAATTCTCCCTTTGTCTCATACTGCATTACCCATTTGCATTATGCACAAAGCTTTAGGAGGGAGTTGATATAATTCAAGATAGTGTGTAATTTTTAACTGGAAAAGATACTAAAAAATTGTGATTGGAGATAGTGGCTAATTATATATTATAGTTAAGATGTGGTCCCAACTCCAAAAAGAAAATGAGTAAAGTATTTTGAGGCATCCCAAACTGGGAAAATGGGTAATGTATTTATGGATGGAGGTATTATATATTTACAACTAAGATACTTTTGAATGGAATGGATCATACTTGGATGTCATACTACAAGGCACAATCATATGTAGATAATTATGTGAGATCTTGCTGATATTGAATCTTATTTGAAGGTTCTGATTCACGTGATAGTTTCTTGTGTTGGTGGTGGAATAAACAATTCTTTGCTAGTGTATAACTAAATTTGGATCTAGTTTATAGATTATGGATATATCCTATAACACCTAAGACATGTAGATTAGTAAACTCGAAGAGTAGAAATAAAATGATATGATGATGAAGATGCTAGATTAGAACATTGCTTGAAGAATATTGGATAAAGGGTGTGCTGAATTTAGAAGCTGCAGAGGGTGAAGGGCATTCAGAGTTTTCCGAAAGTTGCTATTTTTGTGACAGTTTAGACAAATGATCTTAGGTGCTATGATGACATGTTTAGTGTTGAAATTTTTTTACTCACCCTTGTCCCACAAAAATGCCCTCTTCAACATTTCACAATGTTTAGGAAAGTTAGTTTGGCTTCCTTTATCAATATGATTTGCTCGAAGTGTCCCCTGCTTTTAGTGGCACCCATTAAATTCAAGCACAAAATCATTAATGAGTACCAAAATGTAAGCTCTTACAAAGTTGAAACTCATTTGGGACATGCCAAAGTGGAATACTGACCACTCTCTATGGGATAGAGGGAGTACCATTATATGCCAAGGTCTCTTTATTGATCATGGTTAGGACTCAGGAGGGAAGCTAATGGAAGAAAGTGTTGAAGACTGTATTTTTGTTCATTCCCTTCATTTCTTTTGTTTACTCTTGAAGGAACGGACCTTCCTCTTCCAGCTTCAAATTTTTGGTCTTTGAAGAATTCATTAGCCTGACCCCACCTTCCTGAAGTCCTGAACTTAATCTCCAATGTCTGTCTGTTGGTGCCACTGCTTTCTGTTTTGTATGAGGCAGTGTTTTAGTATTGTGGGAATTCTGAAATGATCACTGCACATATATAGATTACTGTCAACTGCTGAGGGGAAATATTGGGTGCGCCTGGTTGCTTAGAAACAAAATTGAACTTTATGATTTGTGTGGTTGATTTCTTGGTCGAACTTGATGTTTTCTTCTAATTACTTGTCCATATCCTCAGTGTAGGTGAATAAGTAAGCTGAAGGTACAAAAGTTTGATGTAGAGTACCATAGTTCCAAAATTAGATAGGATCAACTTGAGTTATCTGAAGGAAAATATAGTAACTAGGATGACCATTATGATTGATGTTGCTTAATCCATGCATATTATATCTGAGCTCTTCATCTTATCTAATCTAGTTGGTGAGTTTTTTTTCTACTTGGTGATGGTATTTATATTATAAAAATCTGCTGCATAACATGATTCTGCTACATGTTCTGTTTTCTTTGAAGTAAATCTGTCTTATAACCATTGAACCTCCTACAAAATTACTGATCTTGCCTTTAAATCACAAAACATATGCTTCAGAACTGTTTCATATAGTCCTTTAAACTTTTCTTATCACATGAAAATAATAGGAGACGAAGATCTCCTTGGAATTTAAAATGTATATTCTAAAAATTCTAGGCACAAAGTCATTTGTGCCAAAATTGAGTGAAATTAATACCCCGAATGACGCCTGAGGAGGCTCTGAATAGATTGTTATGGCCTGTCAGGAGGGAACTGATAGTGAACAAGAGAGCAACGACGGCGTTGGAGTACCCCGAAAACCTCATAAGCGTACACGTGGAAAATTACATCCCAACACGGCTAAGAATATTTCCGATGTGTCACATTCTCAGTCGGTTGCTTCAAGTTATGGCTGCTTGTCACTGCTAAAGAAACGACGCTCTGGTGGTAAGTCTTATTTCAAATATCTACTTTCAAGTTCCTTTTCTCTCAAGGACTTGTAGTTGTAATAGGATTTTAAATCTCGTTTGTAGTCGCAATCTGAATAATGATTGTTGAACCACTTCCGCGGACAATGTGACTGGTTTGTGGCTGTCATGGCCTAAGATAAGGTCGCGGTAAAACATTTACAATGTGGTCAATATTGTGATGGAGCCGAAATCTGATACTTGCTGAGCAATTATTAACCTGGCTCATTGTTGGTTGGTTTTTGTTATTCATGAGTTTCCTATTGCGGAAGCTAATTTCTTATATGACAACAATGGCAGTAGAGTGGAATCGATATCCTTTCGATGAAGAATGGAAATCCTCCCTGCTTCATAGAAGAGATGTCAAAAGGAAAAGAACTTAATAAAAAAATATTTCTAACAAAAGCCTGCAATATCCATATTACCTCTTGACTTATATTATTTGTTTGTCTCATTATCTGGACCATTTCAGGAAACCAACCTAGGGCAGTTGGAAAAAGGACGCCACGGATCCCTGTAAGATATACTTATGATAAAGATAGCATAGGAAGGTATATTTCCCCAGTCCGGCAGGGGCTGAAGTCGAAGTTAGATGCTGATGCTGATGATGATGATGTTGCTCATGAGGTGGCATTGGCATTGGCAGAGGCATCCCACAGGGGTAGTTCTCCTCAGGTTTCTCAGACACCAAACAAAAGAAGAGAGGCTGTTGTAAAGTCACCTGTTGGCTTGGGTGAAAGAGTGGTAACATATGCTTGATTTCTTTATACTTGAAGTCTTTCAAAGTAATTTTTTGAGGAGCCTAATATATTGTTTTTTGCTTTAGTGTTCGGAATCAGAAATGACAAGTGCCAACAACATTGGAAATGATATGGATGATGGGTGTGAAGGAAGTTTGGGAAGCACAGAAGGCGAAAATAATTTTTCTCTGGAGAATCTCCAGCCCAGTGGTAGGAAAGGTGTTGGTACATTTGTTCAACAGAAAGCAAAGAAGTCTTATGGAAAGAAGGTGGAAGTTGAAGATACTGGACACCATTATGGAGATGATGAAAAGGAAGCTTGCAGTGGTACAGAAGGAGGACAAAAGTTCAGCAGTTTTGAAACAAAACAGACAAGAGATGTGACCTTCACTCACTCATCAGGTCAAGCCTTTAAAAAAAGGAGCAAAAAGGTCCTCTTTGGTGGAGGTACGTTTGGATTGTTAGCAGGCCTTTTGTTTTGTTCTTTTACAAACAAGTCACTTGATCAAGTATGCTTTTAAAAAATCCACAATTGTGAGTAAGGTAATTACAGTTTTGATTGTCCCATTTTTTGGTTTTTATTTCTTTTCTTAATTTTAAATATTGTTCTCAGTTTTCTGTTATCAAAGAAGTGATTTATCGAAACAATGAGTCACCATTGATATGGACACATCTGGTATCGCCTTATAAGATTCGTTTTGAGTGTTTGAACCTTACTCTGATAACCAGAGGCTGTTTTCTAGTATTTTTTGCAATAGTGTCTTTGGAATTTTTAGTTACTTACGGAACTTGGAAGGAAATTTGAGGAGCAAGCTCTCTGTTTCCTATCGTATGTCCGAGAGCATGTTATCAATCACAAATTCTTCTTTCTTCATCTTAAAAGGATGGTGGTTGTCTACCGTATGTCCATAATCTTCCTTCCGTAGCTTGATATTTGTTGCTCTGAATTAAATTTAGTCAACATTCCCCGCTTTCACTTTTGTTCAGCTTTACTTGATGACAAGTTTAGACTTTCTAGCTCCAATTTCTTCCACTCTGACCCATGTTACTTCATTTTTTCATTGTTTCTTTTGCTTTCCTGTTATATATCTGTTGACATTTGTTCTTCACACCCTAATAAAATCCTAATCCAAGAGAAACGAGACGAAGGGCAGAAGATGAACCTTATCCTTATTTGCTTTTTTGTAGATGAAGGTGTTGCCTTGGATGCCCTGCAAGCTTTAGCTGATTTGTCGCTGATGATGCCATCTTCCACAGCAGAGGCAGGTACAGTCTTCATGATCTGAGTATTTTTTTTCTGTATTTGAAAGAGTTTACTAAAAGTTATTGATTGTTATATGCTTCTTCAAAATGATATACATGATCTATCTCATTATTCTTGATTTGATATCAATGAGGTGTCTGATTGTGTAGCTTTATAATCTGTTTCATTCTCTACTGAATTTGTTGACTCAAATATGAAATTCGTCACTACAGATTTTTTTTGTTTTTCAATTTGGTTATGATTTAAGGATTCAGATCCTTGGCATTGCTCAGCAATGTATAGTGAAGTAACGGTGTTTTATTTTGCTGTCATTCTCAGAGCCAATTGTGCCACTTAAGGAAGAAAAAGAAAGTGATATAGACAAGTTCAGGCAACAGGACACCATATCTACAAGTCAGAGGGTGAAACCAAAAGCTTCACCGTCTAAGAAGAAGGGAGATCAATCAGTTCTCAACACTCAAGTTTCTGTGTCCAGAAAATCCAAACCAGGAAAACCCTCTGCCCCTAATTCTAGTCCTGTAGCTGATACAAAAGACTCAGGCATGCGGAAAAGGAAACCGAAGTCATCTGTGTCTAAGGTAAGACTATCTGAGGGTTCTCTTACTGTTGTACTTATGTATTTCATAAATAGATGCAAATGATATCTCTGTCTAATATCTTAACCGCAGAATGCAAGTGCAGAGGCTCAAATGGATTCACATGCTAATGCTGTTCAGGAAAAGGAGGTCTCAACTTATTCTGTACTAGCTTTCTTATTCTAGTAAATTATTTTGACAACTGGCAAAACAAGGAATTTTTTTATGCAATTAATCTTCGTATCTGTGTTGATTGGAGATATAGCTGCCTGCATAACACCTTTTCACAGTATTTAGATACCTTCACTTTTTAACTATATTATTGTTGTTGCCGTTAGAATGATTATGATTACTGTTCTTACTTCATCGTCATCATTATCGTCTTTACTTCACTACCACTGTTATTAATGGTATGTCATATTTTCTGCCGTGATGTGTAACCTGATGGGAGAATTCTCGGATCGTGTGGCCTTCGCCCGAGATTGAGACACGTTGTCCCCTTTCCCCCTCCTGAGATAGGAGATAATCACCACCAACAACATAACCTTAGTCCCACCTTGTTTCGGGGTCACCTATCCGTGACAAATGAAACATGAAAAGTAAAGAAATAAGTCATAGAAGTAAACAAAGAAAAATTATATTTTCTTTGTTTCAATTTGCTTTTTTTGTTTTGTTTTTGGTTTTTTTTTTTAGTATTTGCTGTTCTACTGTTCTCATTCTTCCTTTTTGCTAGCCGCCGTTTTGTTTTGTAAATGGTAATTTGTTATGTAGCTGAACTTCTGCTCTTGCCTATAGTATTCAGATAAGGGCATGAAGTCGGTTAATAAAAGTCGACATTTTCCAACTAATGCTTTCCAGCAGCAGCTTGGGCAATTGGTCAGGATTTCAGAACATTCTTCTTCAAGTACTGATATTAGAAGAGATGGAGATGATTCAGCAGTGTCATCTGTACAGGCTCCTGAAACTATCAAGATCAACTCGCTAACCAAATATAGGAGTAGGCGTAAAGTGGACAAATCTCAGATTCAAAGGTCGGACGTTTTTGTTAATGAAAAATCTAACGCATCTGGGCAGCTATACCATGATAAAACAGTTTACCTCAAGGTGTAGCATTCTTCCTAAAAAACCTTTAACAAATAGCCTATTCTTTGGAACATCAGAGCTGTTGACAGAGTTATCTTTTATATGATTGCAGGAAAGGCTTTGTAGTTGCTTGTCAAATTACCGTGTCCGAAGATGGTGTGTGTCTGAGTGGTTTTACAGTGCCATTGACTATCCTTGGTTTGCTAAAAGTGAGTTTGTGGAATATTTGTATCATGTGGGTTTGGGCCACGTCCCAAGACTGACTCGTGTTGAATGGGGTGTCATTCGAAGGTAGTACAAGTTCCCTCTTCTTCCCTCCCTGTATGCTTATGTTTCTTATGGAAAATTTTTATCGGACTGAGTTCTGATAAGTTTGTCACAGATAGATTAAGTTTATATTAGCATAGCTCAAAAAATATTATGGTTCTCCCAATCTATTTTTTGGTGCTTGGTTGATGGACAGAATGGAAGGATTCAACCAGTCTCCCCATTGGTGAGACTCTAATTGGGTCTTAAAAACACCTTTAAGCCACTTTTTTTAAATCTCCAATCGTGAGAGCCAAACGACCTCTAATCTAATTTTAGAGACTCTTGTTGGGATTTAATACTCCCAATGGTGAATCACAGTTGTAAGTCCCAAAAGGTCACTTTTCCAATCAATACTTCAAAAGATCTACGTCTTTTTGGGGGAGCCCAACTGATACTCTCTTTCCTCAATGGCTAGCAGACCATTACAGTACCCACTTCTAATTTTGGAAGCATCCCCAATGGTGGGAATCCTCCATGAGAGGCTCTCTCCTCTAAGGGACTCTTGGAGTCTCACCGATAGAGAGGCTCTTGTTTGAACTGGTGGGAACAGGGACATGATTATGAACATACTTGAAAACTGAAGATAAGAGCATATTGGCAGATCTAAATATAAACCCTGGGCAGGCAGGCACATTCTGTTTCTGTCCCACAACATTGGCACTTCCCCTTGCTTTCCTAGTCATTGATATGAAAATTTGACTTACACTTGCCTCTTCCTTGATTTCTGATGCAGATTCACTTAGAGTTCGGAATGTAAATCTAAGATATCATATCCCCTAGTCTTTGTCATTGCAATTTTCCAATCATCTGTTACTTTCATAATTTTATATGTAGCTAAAGAGCTGCTTAAGAAATTGATTTTGACTATATTAGGCATTATTATATGACTAAGAATCTTGAATGATGCAGAATTTCTCGAGGTTTTGAATTAAAAAACAAAAGTCGATTTTCTTGAAGGGTATTCAGTCTTTTTATCGAGTAGAATTTAGTTTAATTACTCAAATCCCAATTGTCACGGTCAGCGTCGTGTAGAAGGGAGATGGGAATGGGAGTTAGAGGCTTCTATTTGCACCACTTTATTACTAGGAAACTAGTAAAATGCAACATGCTATGAGGCATAGCTTGCATAGAGGCACTAGCTTTTGTGTGTCATGGGTACTGGTGGACCAATGATGTCAAATTCTCAACTGACATCCATTACTTTGCTGCTAATTGGCATACCATGATAACACCGCAGAAACTAAAGTTTATATTAATTTTCTGCATGAAAAATTTCCTGGCGTAGTTATTGGTGAGACTTGAGAAGCTTCCCAAAGTTTGCTCTAGATGTTCAGACTTCACTATCCTGGACTAAACAGTCTTCAATGCTTTGTTTATGACATGGAGCACAGGCAGTTTTGATTTCATTCTGAGCATTGTTGTTGATGCAGTTCACTGGGAAAACCACGAAGATTTTCTGAGCAATTTTTGAAGGAAGAAAAGGAGAAACTTAATTACTACCGTGAGTCAGTTAGGAGCCACTATACTGAATTGCGCATGGGAAGAAGAGAAGGGCTTCCAACTGATTTAGCTCGTCCCTTAACAGTGGGTCAACGTGTTATTGCTATTCATCCTCGGTCAAGAGAGATTCATGATGGAAGTGTACTGACCGTTGATCATAATAGATGCCGGGTTCAGTTTGACAGACCTGAACTAGGAGTTGAATTTGTTGAGGTACTGCATCTGGTCATAATCTATATTTTATATATATAGAGAGAGAGTTAAGCTCATGTGAGAATGCATTTTTACATGAGACATGAGAAAAGTTGTGACTCTTATGAATAAGTGATGTGACTCCAACCTTCTAAAAAAATGTTGTGACTCGAAGTGAACTTTTGTGACACTAATGAAGATGTGATGTGACTCCAACCTTAATGTGACTTTAGTGAAGAAGTGTTGTGACTCCAAAGTCCAACCTTTAAAATAAATAAATTGATAGATTAATTTTCTTAGGGCTGGTGGCTGTGTTGTGACTCTAATGAATAAGTGTTGTGACTCTAATGAGGAAGTGGAGTGACTCTTAAGTCCTTCTCATTTCTCAAGTAAGATGTTTTCTCATGTGATCTCCCCCCTAAAGATGGCTGTAATCCATTCTACTTTTTCAAAAATAAGGCAATAATCTAGATATCTATTAGTATAAGAGGTGGTTTAAGAACCAACCTAGTTATCATATGTTATTTATATGTCTCGATTCTAGCTAATTATTGGGGTTGTGTGTATGTAAAACCTCTTCTGGTGCAGGTATAGTGAATACAGCATTCATCTGTTTAAAAACAACTTTTGTCTAGAATTATAACTTCTTTGCGTTGAAGGCAGTAATTTTGTTATCATACATATGGAAGGTTCTATTGTCTTATAAGTCTTTCTGTAGGATATTGATTGCATGCCGCTGAATCCGTCGGAAAATATGCCTACATCTCTTACAAGACACAACATTGCTGTTGATAAGTTCCATGAGGCTTTAAAGCAGTTCAAAGCAAGTGAGAGATCCGACGATAGGGTGAAGGAAGAAATCATAAAATTTACCCCAAGCCAGAAAGTAGAAAATGCGGACGGCCCTTCAAATGTTGCTCCTGTATTTATAATGAGTAATCTATCAAAGCAGACCAAGGTAATTTTATTTTCATTATCCTCCTTACTACAAACAGGAGTCTCAATCACTTCCATGCACTCCTTAATATAGATTAGAAAAATTTGTTCTAATAGGCATACGTACATCAGTATTTGTACAGTTCATTTAAGAACCTCCTTTAGTGAGGACATGTGGATCATTCTCCTTGATCCATTTTCTAAATCATCGGCCAAGTAAATCTTATTATCAATCAACTTATTAAAACGATAGCCACACTCACTAAGAACTACCATGTAGCAGATTTGGTAATTTTTTTTGAATTCAGAAACAGCTACAACAAGAGGCTGGAACTTCCAATTGGAAGCTCTGCATTAATTGTCAACTACTTTTACTTTCCTTATAAACAAATTTTTGTAATTTCTTATATGCTAGTTAAAATTCAAACTTATTTGTCTATATGTTTAAGTAATGTTGTACACTTGTACTTTTATTTCTGAATTAGAACTTGCACAGTTGCACTATCTAATATTTTTCTTTCCTAAATCATGTATCTCTAGAATATTACAACATGATGCTTAAAAAAAAATTATGCTAAACCAACAAAGTACTATCCTGAACTCAAATCTAGTAATATATAATTTGCCCTTCTTGTATTTCAGTAGAGCTACCAACCAAAGTCTTTCCATTTCGTTTATGACTGCCAAAATAATGAAGAAAATAAAGATAAAACTATACCAATTGAATCTTTAAGTGGTTGATGAAAAACGTTAGAAGCGTACATTTACTTGTAGTAGTGAAAACTATCAAAAAAAAATTGGTTATGTTTTCATATACACTCTCCTTATAGATGGGAAGTTAAACATTTAATATCTTTTATGTTATGTATCATCTTTTGATGTAGAAATAAATCTGATTATCCTGGACGTATCGGTATCATTATGAAATATCCTCGTTTACCTTTTCCGTAATAAGGACTTTTCTATAAGCCTCTCTCACTTAACCAAAGCATGGGTGTCGTGATTTTGTAAGCTGATTTTATTGTTTTCAGGAGGGTTTTGTAAGTCCAAGTTCGCATGAAAAGGTTGGTCATGGTGAAACCATCAGCCCCCGACAAGCACTGATTTCTCAGCAGTCTGCGCTATCTCAGTTTCAATCAAAAGAGGCAGATATCCGTGCTTTGGCAGAGCTGACCCGCGCTCTTGATAAAAAGGTTACACCTAATCATTCATGTGCATTTAATAATTTACAAGTCTACTCTGGGAGTCTTTTGCAAGAACATACTGATAACCCCTCCTCCCAGAGAACCCATCCTATTGAACAGTCTGTTGGCTTCCCATCTGAACTGGTTTATTGCTTTTGGGTTGTCACTTCTCGTCAAGTTTCTGTCTACTTTTTTGTTGACTTGTTTGGTATAGAGGTGGGGCCATTTTATAAGTAGATCTCATCAAATCAAATCTTATATCAGCACAAGTTTTAGAAATTCTGGGCTATTCAATGCATTAACACTACTGAGACAGATGATAGTTTCTTTAATGTCAAGTTAGATATATCATCTTGAGGATCTTATCCCTGCAAAGAACATGTCTGGCACATAATTGTGATCTCCTCACGGTCCACGAATCATGCCAATGACAATAATCTGATTGTTCTGAAGCTGTTGTATACCTCTTTTTCAATATTTATGATGGCTGCAATGAATAGAAGTTCCGATTCTGCTTTTGGCAACTTCCTCTTGCAATTATGTTTCTTCACAGTTTCAAATCTGTCTTCTCCTCTGTCACCCACGCTGTCAGTTGTACTCTTATCTTCTAACACTGTAAAAACATCCTTGATGAAGATGGATATTAAATCTGGTGGATCTTTTGCCCTCTTTGTCCACTAGCCATTAGTCTCAAGAACGTCAGGCATTTGGTGTAGCAGGTGTTGCTGATTGTGACTATCTATGCAAATGAGTAGCAACTCTAGTTAGACAAGTTTCTCTCGCACTCAATTGTTTTCGATGTGTGTATCAAATATCAATCTCTCTCTCACTCTCTCTCCTCACTTATCAACCCCCCCCCCCCCCCCGGGGCCTTCCTCTTTTGTTGACATAGTAAACAATGTGAGCTAAACATAGATAGCATGTCTAATCTGATGTTTTCCAAATCCCTCAATCCAAGTCCCAAGGCCCAAAAATGGGCAGTAAAATATTTTGGTTAAATGTATACTCGGAGTGAAGACACCTTGTTAAACTAGGGCTGATGCTGGACATCTAGGTTATTTATTATTTTTAAAAAGAAAAGAAATTCCTCATTGATTTTTAAAATTTGATGATGCGTGTCTTACGTTCCCCATTATTGTTTGAAATCGTCACTTCTCATCATTGCAGTATCACTTTCATCTTTACTCTTTGTGATACTGTTAAGAGTCCTGTATAAGTGACTAATCAATTTGATTTGCAACCCAATTATTTGTTTGCAGAATTCCTTGGTAACTGAACTAAAACGCATGAATGATGATGTTTCTGAAGACAACTCTCTCAAAGATGTAGATTCTTTCAAGAAGCAATATGCAGCCGTGCTGGTGCAATTAAATGAAGTGTTGGATCAGGCATTTTTCTATGTTTGCTGTGCAAGTTCAACCACTAAAAATAGAAAAGCAAAAATATTGGCACTTTGGTTTTTCATATTTCAAATTATGCCTTGCTATGATTGTTTCTAACTGTTCTGTTTGATGTATAGGTCTCCTCAGCATTAATGTGCTTGAGACAGCGAAATACTTACCAAGGGAACTCTCTTGTTCCTTGGCAGACGAGTAAGACGAGCTTGGAAGATCATAGCAGCATTGTTAGCTCATTAAATTGCTTGCCATGCGATTCTCAAAGGACAGTTTCGCATGTATGCGAAATCATCGATACTTCTAGAATAAAAGCCCGAAATATGGTGGATGCAGCACTTAAGGTAAAACCATCCAGGTCTACTCAGATTTTCAATTCTAATTCAAGTCTATCTGTTAGAACCATAAGGAAAGAAGTTACTCGTCATGTTCCAACCCCTTCCCTGCTTTTCTAATCGAACTGTTTCCAAAGTCCTCTGTGGAAGTGGTAACTCATCTGAAGACGCTCTCTTTAGTATCTTACACTATGTTTCTGTTCATTTCATATTAAATGACCTAATTTCCTTCTCTTCAGATTAGCTCATAATTACAGTATATATGCGATATTAAGGGAACACCTTGAACCCTGATCGTATTACTACAATACCAAGGAAAATTGAGTGAATGGGATTTATAAGAGCATGGCTGTGCTTAATTAGTTGAGAGCAAAGAAAATATCTTGAGTTCCCCCAACAATAGGCAATTTCTATTCTATATTTAATTGGTTAGGAAATACTACCGCAAGGATTAATGGACTTTTCATTTGAATGAAGATGCTATTGTAATTGAGTTTATCTCTGAGCTTATGATTATGTGCTCCTTCCTTAATAATCTCTCATCTTCAATAAATTGTGTGGTTGTCTTTCTTTTTGTTTACATTGGGGGTTGACTTAAAGATATTTGAGGATCCTTTTGCAATCTGATGGTTGAGAGAGTCGTAGGAAGTTTATTGGCTAATACTGCCTTATTTTCTCCCTTGGAGGGGGTGCGGAGTGGGGCTGCTATTATCCTTGTTCAGTCTTCGATTTATATATGCGGCTGTATTACTTCTCTTAATCATGCATCCCAAGTTCAAGAGAGTTCTCAGGCATCTTCTGTCGTCTATGCTGGGGTGGGTGAGATTAAATCATCTTCTAATTATACAATTTATACATAGTATGGAGGAGGGTGAGGGATGGGATGCTTTGGTTTGAGCATCTGGTGTCCACAAACATCTCATTCACTCATTGATTGGATCTCACCTTTATATGTCGTGAGTATGAGTAAATGCAGCTATTGCCTCCAGTGGAATTGTGAGGAAGTTTTAGCTACTCTGCCTACTCATGTCTTTAACTTGAGTTCTTGGAAACTTGTTATGAGGTGTTAGGGGTGGAGTCCAGGACAAGGTTGAGCTTTGTACAGAGTCCTGAGTGGACCTTTCTCTACCTGCCTTCATTACCTTCCTCTTTAACACATGCATCTACATGGGATTTCTTTCTGAGAGATGGTGGTTATGTTTCCTTAGTTCTTACTCTAGAAGGCAGAAGCACCTGTAGCATATTAAAAGTTGCTTAGGATTCTAGAGTTGTGTTCATGTTCGGAATCTTTAGTGGTTGGGGAACTCATCACGTGCTTTCTCTTGTGATATTCATTGCATAGACAACTGAATTAATTTCGCCTCAACATTATATCACCGCACTAACTTATTATCAAAGGTCCTAAAAAGTTTAATATGTGGTGAACCCACTAGTTAGTCAAATACACATGCAAAAAATATAGGGAAGATCAGGGAAGGATTAGTGTAGATTATCCAGCTCTCGAGAGGCAGACTCTCCAATTACAAGTGACTTGGCTGATTTCTCAATGCCTTAATTCATTTAATCTCCCTACTATATATAGAGCAATCTCAACAGAAAGATGCCCTTTTAAGCATTCTTGGATGAGTGTGAACCCCTCCCAAGAGGGTGGTGTTATGGAGACGGAAGAGCTCCATCCAGAAAATACTCATAAAAATCCGATCCCGATGTGACACAATCGAAGCCGGAAAGCCATGGAGGCGAACAATGTCTTTGATGAAGACCGCAACCATCGTGAGAGCACTGAAGGGGTGGGTCATTCCAATGAAATGCCCGTACTTGGTGAACTAATCCACCACTACCAAGATAGTGTCAAAACCCTTGGATTTTAGCAACCCCTCTCAACGAAATCCGGGGTTATTTTTCCCAAACCTGTTGGCATCGGTAAAGGCTGCAACAACCTCGCCGCAGATTGCGTCGAGGCTTTGTTTTTCTGGAAAATCGCACACTTCTTCACATGCGTGGCTACATCTTTGCGCATTCCGGGCCAGAACCACTCGGTTGCAAGTCGGAGGTAAGTTTTGAGGTTGTCGGAGTGGCCACCAGAAGGTGAGTGATGGTGGAGCTGGAGGAGTTCTCGTGTTAGAGTAGAAATTTTCGACCCTTATAGAACAACTGCCCATGTTGAATTTCATACCCTTTGATCTGCTTCCCCTCTTGAAGTTCAGCAATGAGATGGGAAATAAATAGATTTGTGCTCCACTGGGCTTGTAAGTTGGCGTAATTTGACACTGGTGACCTAATCACCCCCGGAGGCCTCAAGGGGAGCTCGACGCGATAGGGCGTCCCGGCCCTATTAGAAGCCCCGGGCTTATATTGGATATGAAAATTGAAGCCCACCTCGCTTTGGTCTATCAATAACTTAAAACTCTGCTCGACTGTTCGTATTATGAAAGTGCGACCCAATAAATAATGATGCCACTTAAGAACTGGTAGAACAATTGCCATTAACTCCTTTTCATAGATGGGCTTCACTCTCTCCCTAGGCCCTAATGTATGACTGTAGTAAGCAATGGGCCGCTGATCTTGCATGAGAACCGCCCCAAGCTCGTTTCTAGAAGCGTCGACTTTAATCACAAAAGCCTTGTCAAAGTTGGGCATTACAAGGATAGGAGTTTGTCATGGCCCGTTTCAATTTTTCAAAAGCCAAGGTGGCCTCTTCACTCCAGCCATAGCAATCCTTTTTAAAATGATCCGTTAATGGCCCAACAAGTGTAGTGTATTGGCTATAAACTTACGGTAGTATCGCGTCAGAAATCCTCTCAACTCCTTAATATTTCTGGATTCGGGCCCTTCTATCATGGCTTGTATCTTGGTTTGATCTACCACCGTACCTTGGGCTCACACCACATGGCCCAAATATGAAACTTGAGGCTGTCCGAATTCACACCTTCATATTAGCATAAAGTTGATCGGTTGCGAGCACTTCAAAGACTTGTGCCAAATGTTAGCATCACTTTCCTCATCCCTTCTATATATGAGGATGTCATCAAAGAACACAAGTACGAATTTTCGTAGGTTAGGCCTAAAAACATCGTTCATCAAGGATTGGAATGTTGTCGGACCATTGGTTAGCCCAAAAGGCATCACCAAAAATTCATAATGTCCATCATGAGTGTGAAAAGCGGTTTTCGAAACATCCTCACTTTTCATTCGGACTTGGTGACCCAGACTTGAGATCAAGTTTGGAAAAAATTGTGGCCCCATATAATTCGTCCAGTAGCTCATCAATTACGGATATAGGGTATTTATCGGGTACAGTTTCTTTATTGAGGGTCTGATACCTCCATGATCCATCTCTTTTTACTAATAGAACTCGGCTTAAGAATGGGCTTGGTGAAGGTTGAATAATGCGGGCCTCCAACATTTCTCTAATCAGTTTCTCTCTCATTTTTTTGGATTTGGGGATAACGGTAGAGTTTCACACTTATGGGGTTGGTTCCCTCCTTGAGGTTAATAGCATGTTCATGGGCTTGGTTAGGGTGAAGGCCTACTGGCATGTGGAAAACAAGTTGGTATTTTTTAAGGATGGGGTCAACGAATGGGGGTATGTTGGGCGGGGCTGGGTTATTTGGGTTAGTTGATTTTGTGTCTGGGCTAGTGGGGTTAAGTGGGCTAGGCTCCAAGAGGCATAGCTCAACCAAAATTCCTTCTTTTTGCCTTTGGATTTCCCTTATCATGGACTTAAGTGAGATTTAAGTGGGGCACATGGAGGGATCTCCACTAAGAGTGATGGGTTCACCATGGACTTAAAACCTCATAACTCGGATTCTCCAGTTGGTTGTCACTGCCCCCAATTTCTCCACCCATTGGACCCCCAAGATAAGATCTGAATGTCCAAGTTCTTATGGCAAAAATTCTTCCACCACCATTACTCCTTGTAACAACAACTTGACCCCTTCCTTGGCTATGCGCAGCCACCCCTGTGCCTAAGGACACACCAAATTCCTGTGGTGGTTATGGGAATTTTCAAGGTGGTCATGGTAGTGGTAGAGATGAAGTTATAGTTGCGCCGGATCACCACCACCTCTCGGCCGTCGATGGACCCAACATCTTCATGGGTCTGAGGATTAGTGAACCCCACCACAGAGTTTAGTGACACCAGCGGCTGGCTTACTTCCTCCACCATCGGGTCAGTGGCATTGAAGTGGCCCGACGTCTCCTCTTCGTCGTCCGTAGCCAATAAAACACTCCTGGCCTCTTACAACGATGCCCCACACTCCACTTTTCGTCACACCGGTAGCCCTGTTATTAGACTAATGCTTTCTTATGTCTGCCATTAGCTTAAGGCTAGTGTAATGGAGGGCTTCCTCGCGGTAAGCTTTCTAGTAAGGGGTGACGAACGAATAGTCCACATCCGATGATCCACATAGTCAGCTGTTTTATGTCCTTCAAGATTGTCGGGGGGTGCAGAATATGGCTCTTTCTGAATATGAGGGCTTTTTTTATGCCTAAGTAAGAGGGAACTATCAGACGCATTGCATTGGCTGGCGTAAGAAGATCCGGTCTCTCACGAATAGGTTTCACAGCAGCTGCAGTCGCAACAGAGGAGCTCGTTGTGTTTGGGAATGCTGAGAGTGATCGAACGCAGGCAGAATAAGTGGATCGGATGTGAAAAGCATCCACACTATGTTAGCATAACCCTTGATCCCGTTGGTGTTGATACTCCTTATCCGACAAACGGCTTACTCCTCCGTTATTTTCTCTTGAGTTAGCTGGTTTATAGGTTGGGCTTTTGTGGTGGTATGGGTTAGGCTGGGGTAGGTGGTACGTGTTGGGCTTGGCTCAGAGTTTTGGGCAGGTTGTTTTGTGGTCAATGGGCTGGTGTGATTTGGGTTTTTAGTGTATGGGTATTTGGGTTGGGTTAATTTTAACTTCTCCACTTTAAGGCTAAGTCCATGGCAGCCTCTAAGTTGGGCGGCCCATGGAGCCTTAGTTTAGCCTTAATATCCCCCTTGATCCCAGTTAATTGGCCCAAGGCCACTTCCTTCCAAAGGCGTTGAGAACTCGATGAATTACTTTTGATATTTGGCCACTGTGCCTACCTGAGCAACCACCAACCATTGTTCATAGAGGGACCCTTCCTGGGTAGCTCGAAACTGCCTACGAATCAAGGTTTTCGGCTCCGTCCACAGAGTGATCGGTCTACGCCGATGCTCCCATTGGTAACAGAAAAGAGCATCGCCTTCAATGGCAACCACAGCTGCCTCCACCTTCTCCTCCTTCGTCAACCGGCAAAAATCATTATAGCGTTCAGCTCTCATGATCCAACCTTCAGGGTCCGTTCCGTCAAACAAGGGTATATTGTGTTTTTTAAACCTCCAGTTTGATCCTCCATTACTTCCGGGTGAGGTAAACGGGTTTGGGTTAGTGGCTATAAATGAAGGATCGGGAAAAATTGCTCTCACCTCGTCCTGGAAACGGGTTTGGCCCTCCATGAACGTTCTCATCTGAGCATTCACCCTAGCTAATTCATCGAGGAAGGTTTGCTGGGTTTGCGCAGATCTCATCTGCATCTGCTCCATGGAGGTGCGAATTCCAGCAAGCTCATGCTCGACTGGTTCCACCCTTTGTGAGACGTTACTAGGTGCCATTATATCACCTAGTTGTACGCTGCTCTGATACCAACTGTGGTGAACCCACTAGTTAGTCAAATACACAGGCAAAGTATATAGGAAAGATCAGGAAAAGATTAGTATAGATAACCCAGAAATGGGCAAGGATAATGTGCTGCTTTCGAGAGGCAGACTCTCTCCAATTACAAGTGACTTGGCTAATTTCTCAAGGCCTTAATTTAGTTAATCTCCCTACTATATATAGAGCAGTCAACAGAAAGATGCCCTTTTAATACACCTCAGCGCCTGCTATTTCTTTCTCTACAACCAACACCTCAAGACTCAGCATATCTAACAGGAAACATTCCCTTCTAGGACTCTATTTCTCCCTTGGCCTCTATTACTGATTTGCCCTCCTGCTGTAAGTAAACCGAATAGGGGGCTTGGGTGGGTATATTGCATGATAACCTTTTCTTTGATAACAAACTTAAGCACTAGTGACAAACTGCAATTGTTAAGTGTATTATGGACGGAAAGCAGAGATGATAACTATAATATTATAACTCATTCTAGTTGTGAATTGAACTTGAGTTATACTTGTTGGAACTTCTTTAAACTTATTAGAACTTACATGAACTTCTTGTAGTTAATTGATTTTCTTTTCTTTTTTACTTTTGAGGGGTAGTTGTTATTAATTTTAATTTCTTTTATGGCAGCTGTCAATTTAACTTGGATAGACCTGATTAAAAACTTATTGGAACTTGTCTAAACTTGAACTTTCTCAAACTTACTTGAACTCAAACTTAACTGAGCTAAGAGGAATCTATATGTACTTACTTTTCCTGAATTCTTTTTTTTTTTTGAGGTGAAAAGTACATAGCCTGTGTAACTATAGATGTGAAGCAGAGAAGCTAAAGCAAAGGTATAAACTGAATTGTTTGTGGCTTGCTTAGCTTAATGTCAGACTTGGTAGAAGAGATGGACAAACAACAGCAACAACAAAGCCTTGGTCCCAAAATGATTGGGAATCGGCTAACATGAATCGTCATAAGAAATCGTAAAAGAGAGATGCAAAAAATAAAGTAACTGGACTGATGATTTTTGGGACTAAACATTTTGTCAATATGCTTTTGGGCTCTTAGTTGAAACCTTCTTGCAGCAATTTGCATCTGCTCCACTAATTGGTGAAAATTGTCCCTATTATGATAGTCCCTCCGTCTTTAATTACTTGCTACATTTAGGGTAGACAAAAAGTGTGGTAGAGACCAGAACTTTATCGGAAAATAACAAATATTTGGCAGTTATAGGTAGAAATATGACAAAATTAAAGTGGAATATTGATACTTTTTTTGTGGGTCATGATTACCATATAAAGAAATGTGGGTAAAGGGAGACATCCATTTATGGAAAATGTAGCAAGTAAAAAAAGATTGAATGAGTACCTTGTAATCTTTGAGGGCGCTTATCTCCTACTCAGTGTGTGCTGCACGTTTTATTGCTTTCTAATTATATCATCGCTATCTTTCTCAGGCTGTTTCATCACTAAGGTTAGCAGCAGAGTCCGTTCAAAAGATAGAAGAAGCAGTGGACTTTGTAAATAATCGGCTTGTGGTTGACTATTCTAGCATGCCAATGCAGACCAATCAAATTAATGGAAGTTTAACTCATCATGATCAGCCAAGTCCATGCACTTTAAACATGGTGGCTTCAGATCAAGCACTTAATTCCAGGTCAAATGGAGCATCTACTCCATGTGAGCCACAAGTTCCATCAGAGCTCATTGCACATTGTGTTGCCACACTGCTGATGATTCAAGTAAGCTTTGATATTTTCTTTCCACTGGTTAAATTCAACACCATAATGCCAGGGCTGCCACTGATCCATCGAATAATATGATTATTATATTGTTAAATATTGTAGTACAGCTAACTTGTTAGAAAGAGTGATCAATATCCTATAAAGTCATCTGGCTAACCAAATTAAACCAACATTTCTTGGCCAATTAGGAGTCCATGGATCATTTACTGTCTGTAATCGTTTAGCATCAGGACATCGTTGCTTTCATGCAAAACTCACCAAAGTTTATGTTTTCGACTGCTGCTACCTTCATCACTCAGCCCCAATCCTCTCAGATCCAAAATTGAAGAAATACTGCAGATGAGCTTTTTTGTTTTCTCTTGATATTGCTCATTTTGGTGGGCTTCCTACTAAATGAGACGGTGTTTGATTGGGTTTATTTGACAAACTGAGGATCTCTCAACTTTAATTCTAAGTAAACCAAGCCAGGAGTTCCTAAAGGAAGTGATCCATTTATGCTATTGTAGACACCTACATTCTACCTTGTCCCGTCGAAGTAGCTTAGTGATGAAAATATACCCCATTTCTTTGATAGATGTGTCTTTGCATATATGAATTAGTCTTTTTGTAAACGCCTGGAAAGGGTATTCTAAGGCCCAAATGAGGATCATGGACATCATGAGAAGGATGTTGAGAGAAAGAAGGGTAGCATAAATTCTTCCATACGCAATCATCTCCAAGGTCCATAAGCATATAACACACTTGAATACACTTGAATTGAAGATAAAGCAATATCATTGTTCAAGATACCTCACCAGCTCTTTTTGCCATACCTGTGGACCCGTGCAATAACAAAGTTGCTGAAGCAACAGCATAAGTTACCACGGCCTACATGCGTGGTATCATTCATTCATTCTACCCGCATTTGGACCGTTCAAGAAAATCTCTTACAATGCCCTGCCACATGAACAGTCTTTCTTGCACCTTTTCCTCGTGTGCCGTGTAATTAATTGTGAGCGATTCTTCCTTTATGAAAAGTCTAGGATTCCCCTATAAATGTCCCCATTCAGAAAAACTTTGTTTTTGTTGTACTCCTAATCCTAACCAGAAACACTGTATGTCTCTCAAGGTGACATGATTCTTCCCCCCCCCCCCCCCCCCCCAACCCAAAAAAATTCTAGGCAAAGAACTAATGCACACACACCAAGTGACAAAGTAGAAAAAAAAGTGGCTAATTAGTTCTCTACTTCTAGTCCTTTCTCTGATGTCTTAGAACTATCGATTCTTGTAAAAAGCTTAGGATGTTATGATCTCTTAAGGTCATAATTTTTGGCTAAAACGATCATATTTAGGCACCTTGAATTACTCCAAAGTTGTCTATAACTTAAATTAGCACTTAAGTGACTGAATGCATGCAAAGTGAAGATGTATAAACAAGAGGTGGCTATATAATTCTCTAATTTTACTTTATCCTTTAATCACATTCTTTGAAAGGCATAAAAAGATGTTATGATCACATAAACAGAGAAACTATTGGAGGTCGTGCGTCCAAACTGTCCAGTGGGTAAGGCAATGGCCCAGTTAATTTTCTGTCTCATTCTTTTTTAGTGATCCAATCGTTTAGGAGTATCATTAATATCCAATTATTATCCAGCCTGTAAATGTCTAATTCTTTCTAATATACTAAAAGGGTACTTTTTATCTTTTATACCTTTAAGATGCTGTCTTTGTGCAATCCACAGTTTACTTCCTTAAGTTATGTCCATTTTCTATAGCTCTTGCCACAATTGTTGGCAGTGCTTTTTCTTTGCATTTGCACAGGATGTTTCATAACCATTTTCAATTGTGTATGCAGAAATGTACTGAGCGTCAGTTCCCACCAGCGGAGGTTGCCCAAATATTAGACCTTGCAGTCACAAGTTTACAGCCATGTTGTTCACAGAACATCCCAATATACACAGAAATACAGAAATGTATGGGGATCATTCGGAGCCAAATATTGGCTCTTGTACCTACTTAGTATTCTGCTTCAAGACCTGTATCCAGTGTAAATTTAGAAGCTGTAGATGAAAATTCATAAATCTCAGGGGTACCCGCCCTAGCCCCTTCGAGTTTCACACTGTATCGTAATTATACATTGTATATGTATCGGAAATTAATATTTGATTCCTTATATATTGATGTGCAATTAGCACTTCTACGCTCATCCATTATCATCTAAGATTTCCTTCAGTTGATAAACTCCGTGGAGTTTAAATTTTGACCATTTCAAAATGAAACTTAAATTAAGAACATGGCCATAAATAGCACTTCACCTCTAATAAAAGATAAAGATTGGTATCTTATTTAGATTGTACAAAGGACATTGATAGAAGAAATAAATAAAAATGAATTCTCCATTCCGTACAAACAAGGAGATATGGGTAAAGTAACTCTTCAACCAGATAATTGTACTAACCTACTTAAATCTGCCACCACAAGGTTCTGCTAATCACATTGTACAAAAATGAGTAAATAAGTATCCCAACAACCTAAACTTGTCCAACTTCTTTAAAGCACTTCTTCAAAATCATTGATCCTCACTCAACCTGCCAGTGCACTAAAAGCAGAACGGGAAGAAAGCGGAGAAAAAGGGTTAATATAACTTCTTGTTCCCACATCTAAATGTTTTAAACAAAGAGGTGTTCAAGATTGGAAGCCTAGCTAGGAGAAAATCCTTTTTTCCTTTTCTTGTTTTTCTTCTTCTGCTTCTTATCCTGCTTTTCCTTCTTCTGTTTCTTCTGTGGCTCAGACGTTGACTCATCTCTCAAGGAATTATCCTGCAAAATTTACACTCAGTAAAGCATAGAAGCTATAAGAACACAACTAGTGCAGACAACTGTTTAGACTTTAGACAAATCCACCTCATAATCATCAAAGGAAGTGACGTGTTGAATAGTCTTCCCATGTTTTGAAGTTCCACCTGTACATCAAACTGCAAAATTCAGCCTATATGGCCTCTCGGATATAAATTATATGAATATACTGATTATCCCAGTTGCAAATGATTTCATTCGCAAGAAGTCCAATAATATTGAGATTAATAGGTTTACAGTCTAATTACGAGATTAAAGAATTAGGATGTCAGTAACAATCACTGGTCAAGATACAATACAGCGAAGCAGCATCTATCCCAGAAGTAATGCAAATAATATAGTCTAGCACATGGTGAACACAATGACTACTCTCCAAACAAATACTCTTTTTGTCCAAAGAGCAAAATTTTCCTTCAAAAAGTTCTCATCCAGACTCCAGTGTACAAATTTTTTTGTGGGTGGGGGGGGGATGGGGGCGGCTTCTAACAGAAATTACTCTGGTTGGTTCAAAAACTCAATTCAATCCTAGAAAATCTTCAAAAACTCAAGTCAATTCTAGAAAATCCCTCTAAAACGGGAGGACAATATGATTCTTGTGGATTCGAGCCTGTCACACTATCCAACTTATATGTATTCAGCAAGAAGTTTCCAGTCCTTTTTCCAATACATATTAAGTGAAACAAAGGGCACAATGTAAGAGGACTAATTGTGTTCAAAACAAAAGACAGTGAAAGATTACATATTAACCTAGTTAATTATTAAATCTCCCCAAGCGCACAGCTGCTGAAGGCTTCAGCAAAATTAGCTCATATATTCACAAGTAATTTCATCACACTAAATCTCGATAAATAAGGTTCCTAGGAAATGTTCACACTCCATTCTAGCCATGGAGACCACAAAATTGCTGGAATAACACATTATAGCTGGAAAACCACAAGTACCTAAGAGACTTTATCACCTATGGTCTGCAAAAGCAATAGGGTGGACATATAGTTCATGTGTAAACCTTCATAGATTCATTGCCATCATCACGCGTCAAAGAGAAAAGTGTTCTCACAATGTTGAGGCACCAATTTAAGGAAACTTTTTTTTCTATGACATTCAATCATCCCAACTAACGTATATAAAGGTTTACGTAAAGTTGTAACTTCAGAGATACCTTCAGAAATCTTCTCCAGAGAAAGGTAAAAAGTGACACAATTTCCAAAATGAACATCACTAAATGGCACATACAATATATAGCAATTGGATGGTGCAACAAGAGCAACCAAAATCTCAGACTTAGATATTGTGAAACACCAACTTACACCTATGTAGCAGGTAAAGAACAGATCAAAAGGAAATCATAAGTCGTAACAGTTATACTAGATTTTCCCTTAAGAGCACGGAGGGAGCATATCAGTATGGCACCCCGTCTCAAACAATAAAACTTATGAAAGAAACTAGGGGGGGGGGGGACTTTACGGATGACATTGTTGGGGTGCGGGGGTGGAATGACGCAAAGAAAGCAATACAAAAATAAAATAAAACACGCACATGATTGTAAATGATCACTCTTGGTATTAAATGGGCTCTCAAATATTATCGAACTTGACAATGAAGCATAGTGCTGTATGACTGATAACTGAAATATTTGGTACAGAATACTCACTAGCATTTACAGTCTCTTTCGCGTTCTTGACAGCCAACTCTATGAGTTTAGGATTTAGGGTGTCCAATCCCCCGGGTTCCTGAAGTTTCCTCTCAAGGAACTTCGCTAAAGCCACTGCCTTATTCGTCTTTACAGGTCCACCAGGATGCGCTAGTCTGCTTTAAAATGCAAATTCTTTCAATGAGCCAACATAAATTAGCGAAAACTTCATTTATAGTTGGAAACTTGATGGTCTCCACCAATTGTGCAATCAAAAACTCATTTGAACTCATACAATATGCCATCTCACAAACGACTAACTCACTCACAACGCAAACTGTCTCTATAATTCTCAATCACCACCTAAGTATTTTTACAACATGGTATGTATAATCACAGTATAGCTTACTCAATAAAATTGGTCGAATAATTATCATGCCGCATTTCCTTCAAGTGGCTTTCTCACATATGTTATCATAATTCATAATTATGATCAAATTACACATAATGTTGATTTCAATGGAACAGACATCACAAAACTGTAAGACATAGAACATAATTGATGAGGATATCCTTGTAAAAATTTCATATAACAATCCATGAAAAATTATATTCGGCACAAGAATAAAAACCCTTAAGATTCATCAAGATTTACAATCTTTAATAGTTTAATAACAAAAAAAAAAACTCAATTATTAACAATTGAATTACCTGGGTAAAGAACGCAACGAAGAAGAGGAAGTTTGAGGAGGAAGAGGGGCGAATTTGCTGCCTCTGAGAGCTTTTCTTTCATCTTCTGTGAGTTCATCCATGTTTTTCACCATTTTTGTGTCTCGTTTTCTGCCGATCGGCTCTTCTAGTAGGATTTAAAGAATGGCGGATGTTGGGTTGTTTTTAGTTTTTTCGACTTTTATATATTTGGAGCAAGAAACGGTAGCGATTTAGAATTTTAGACTTGCTATGCGGTTCAAAATTTGTCACACAAGGCTTCATCTGCATCCTCGGTTGACTAAGGAGGGTCTGTTCTCACAAGTTTAGTTTTAGTTCAATTCACTTCACTTCAAATTGACATTAATTTATTTATTTGATAAATTATTTTTATTCAATAACTTATTATTATTACTTAAAAAATAATTTATTATTATTAATTTATTATTAACAATTTATTAATAATTAAATTATATTTTTATTATTAAATATTAACATATTAATGTTTATTATATTATATTTATATTACGCTGCTCCATACTCTGCTCCTGAGAAAAGATCAAGTATATGGAATCCTAATGCCTACTCACTAGGGGAAAGAGAAGGAAGGGTTGTGCTGGAAGTGCTGCGTTTTCTTTAAAACGCAGCTCTTCTTTTATGAAGGTTTGCGTTTTTAAAGAAAACCACAACCCTTTTAGTGAAGGGCTGCGGTTTTTTAAAAAACGCAGCCCTATCAGCCATAAACGGTTGCGTTTTTTAAAAAACGCAGCCTTATGCGTTTTTAAAAAACACGCAGCCTTTTATGGGCTTTTTTAAAAAACAATTTTGAAAAGAATTAAGCGCGGGCTTACCATATTAAGCGGGCTCATTCTCCTCTTCCTCATTCTCTCTCCTCTCTCACGTCCTTCCTTCTCCCTTCTCTCTCACCCTCCTTTACTCCTCTGTTGGCCCATTGTTCCTCTCTCTCTCTCTCTCTCTCTCTCTCTTCTTCTCTTCAAATTATAACCTTAAAAACCTCCGTCCTTTACTCGGCTATGGCTTATGTGGATCTTCACGACTCAATCTTCACGGATCTTCGTCTTTTATCTCTCTCTTAAACAAACAAAAACCTCCGTTCGTCGTTCTCAAAGTTTCGCCCTCCGTTCGTCGTTCGTCGTTGACCTGCGCCGCGTCGTTCCTCGTCCGTCGTTTCTTTGTTCGTTGGTCGAACTCCGCTTAAGCAACGACAATAACAACGTCGTTCCTTCCGGCATGATCGTCTTTTGTTCGTCGGTCGAACTCCGTCGTTCGTTAGTTGACAGCAACTTCAGATCTATAATTTTAGGGGTTTTTTTCATTTTTGTTCATTTTCGTTTATTTTTTTCATTTTTTGTTCATTTTCAGATTAGTTTATATTTTTAGAGTTATTTTTTTTCATTTTCGTTAATGTTCAGATTTGTTCATTTTCAGATTAGTTCATTTTCAGATCTATAATTTTAGGGTTATTTTTTTCATTTTTTGTTCATTTTCGTTTATTTTTTTCATTTTTTGTTCATTTTCAGATTAGTTTATTTTTTTAGGGTTATTTTTTTTTAATTTTCGTTAATGTTCAGATGTGTTCCTTTTCAGATTAGTTCATTTTCAGATCTATAATTTTAGAGTTATTTTTTTTCATTTTTTGTTCATTTTTCGTTTATTTTTTTTGTTCATTTTTTGTCAATCGTCCCATGTAGATATGAGCTTGGGTTCAGATTAGCTTTCATTATTCTTCCAGCTGTAATCTTTGTTTGTGCAAGATTAGCAGATATTATTGTATCACGAAACTCTAAAACTCATAATTTTTACCAGGCAAAAACAAAAAAAAAATTAAAATTTTTTTGGGTCAAAAGGGTTGCGGTTATGGTCAAAATTGCAGCCCTTTGTACAAAGAAGGGCTGCGTTTTTGGGCCTCAACCACAGCCCTTCGTTGTGAAGGGCTGCGGTTTTAAAACGCAGTGCTACGGAAAGGCTGCTAGCCAAAAACGCAACCCTTAGGGCTGTTTTAACCGCGGCCCTTAGGGTTGTTTTAACCGCAGCCCTTCTGTCTTTTTCCACTAGTGACTGCAAATACCATCAAGGAAAGGGGCATATGGTTGAAGACGGCAAATTGCAAATTCCGACTGTAGCAAAAGTCAGCAATAGCGACAAACCCTTGTGCAGTGCCTAAATGACACCGGTGCATGGTCATTTAACGTTAGTTTTCTCGGTTGAGCAAGAGAGTCCCTCCCTAGCTCCTTCATGAGTTCACTCATGGTATACCCGGGTACCATGAACATGGTACACCCAGGGGTATTTTTGTAATAAATTAGAACTTCAGGTGCTCATTTGACATCAAATTTGCTCATTTGGGCATTTTGCTCATTTACTCATTGCTCATTTTACTCATTTTCTTAAATGAATAGAAATGTTTGCTCATTTGTTCATTTTGCTCATTTGCTCATTCGCTCATTTTGTTCATTTGGAGAAAATAGTCTTGGGTGTACCATGAGCATGGTACACCCAGGTGTACTATAAATATTCTCCTCCTTCATTTCTCTTCTTGTCGAGTCTATGTCATTTAGATTTTTTTATTTCTAGTAAGCCTTGTTTCATTCATTTCAATTAATAAAATAATTGCATCTTCATTTTCGTTTTCATTGGCCTCCATCATATTATTTATGTTTCTAATTCAATGATGAAACTTAAATCACCTAATGAACTTGTTAATAATAACAAAAGAGATCTGAAATAAATAAAAAGAGGACATACTTTGGATCAGGAGTTATTCCCCTCTTCCCTCCATCATCCATAAACCATCATTAGCCAAATATCCCTCCAGAATCAAAGCTCCACAAATAACCTTCAAACCTTCCAATACCCTAAACCAATAACATGTGTGCAAGCAGCAAGCCTTACCACATAAAAATATATTAATGTCAGGCAAAAAACGAAAGGAAAAATTAACATGAATAATCCCTACTTCATCGGTCTTCTCAAAATAATCCCAACTTTGAATTATTCTACTTCCTCCGTTTTTTTTAGATGTTACACTTTCTATTTTAAGAAATTTCAAATTAGATATTACACTTTTATTTTGGGTAATATCTTCTCTCTATCTCTCTCCTATCACATGTTCACATGGGACCCTTTTGTTTTCTTTCTCTCTATCTCTTTCCTCTCCAAAAATTATCCAGGAGTCCGTAATTTAAAAAGTGTAACATCTAAAAGAAAACGGAGGAAGTATAATAATCCCAACTTTAGGGTGTACATTCTCAAAATAATTCCAACTATTAATTTTCAACATATTATAAACCTAAAATGGATTAGTGCGGGCAAAGAAAAAGATAGTTTGGCTTATTTTGGAAAGGTCCTCTCAAAAGTGGGATTATTTTGAGAAGACGAGTGAAAGTTGGGATTATTTATGTGAACTTGACAAAGATCAAAGTGCGAAAAAAAAGGTAAAAAGCAAAAGAAAACGCACATGACAAAAAAAAATGTAAAAAAAAGAAATAAATGCAAAAAAAAAAAAATTCCAGAGGAAAATAAATAAAAGGCCAAGCTAGGGGGCTTGCACACAAGTTCTACCCCTCATCAAATCCCTTCGGTTCATCAAACCTTTAATCCATATAATCCTCCATTAAAACCTTCATCTAAGCCTCAAGCCTTAAACCTTTTAACCTTTCATCAACCCTAACTCCTTTTTCAAGGTATGTCCAAGCCCGTTAGGCTACCCAAAAGGGTGGCCTAGGCAAAAGTTAGGGCACAAAAAAACTAATAATAAAAAGGAAATCAAATCGGGAACTATGAATGGTCTGATTCTGAAAGCATACGTAGGAATCCTCATCTTGAGGTCTGACCACTCAATAAAAAAATTAATTAAGGTCTAATGATTTGACTTTCTAGAATTCAAGAGCATACTCTTTCTAGATTCTGACATAGACTCGAGTCTGAACCTAGCCTCATTAAAGCCTTTTCCCACCTATATTTATTTAAGTCACAAATTCAAACTTTTATTTTTCAATCCAAGCTCTCCGTTTACCTGAAGGACTCTCCGATAATTCCATGGTTTCTGGTTATAATTAAATTTCCCTATATCAATTTCCGAAAGAAGAATCCCCAGTGATAACTTTCAAAGTTCATGACAGATCAAAGACATTACAATATCAGATCAAGTACATGCCAAATTCAAGACAGGCTCACCCAAAGTAGAGGCTTCCTATGTGTTGTGATTCCTTTAATTCAAATCAAACTCCCGAGAGTTGTAATCCACATATCTCGTTTACGGACCCCGATTATTTATCAAAAACGATTTTCGAAAATCATTTTATTCAATCCTGATCATTCTCTCTCTCTACATATCCAGATCATCCTAGCTTGCAAAACCTTGACCAATGCATTGCATTTCATACATTCTAGTCTTGCATAACCCTGACCTTGCATGACATGTCATTCCTTAGCTTTGCATAACCTTAATCCTTGCATAGCGTCTCATGCATCCTTAGAGAGTCGAAGTTTGCATCTTTACATATGTGCTTATCTGAGTTGTTTGCAACTATCTGCTAACATCTTCTTCTACATGTAATCAGATTGCTTGTAGTTATTGGCTTGCATACTAACTTTGTTTCCCAGAGACCGGCATATATAGATCAGTTCTAAACTGTAGAGCGTTTAGAACGGTTCTAAATTAAAAAAATTAGTACTAAGAAATTACTAAAACTATAAAAAGAAAAATCAAAGGAAAACTTATATTTACAAGAGGAAGTAAAAGAAAAATTGTTAGTCTTTTTACATGATTCAAAAGAAGGAAAAGGAACTAAATGTACAGTATTTACATTATCATGAAAGTCATTCAAAAGGGGAGAAAGAAGGAACGATGGAGGATATAATATGGGAGATAAGGAATAATGTTAAGTTTTTCAAAGAATGAAACATGAGACTCAAAAAACAGTATAAGATGGAACTGACAAAGACTCATGCACTATTTCACTCTCAACTTTAGACTCATATGCAGATGAAAAGTTTATCGAAAAGTGTCAGACACTTCACTCTCAACTATGAATTCGTCAACATAGAGACACAAACTACCAACTCCACCAATTACACCCTTACCTTCTACCAAATTATCATGAGTCATATCAACGCCTTTTTCTTTCGAATCATAATTCTCAACACTAATATTAGTATTATCAAGTATCACCTTTTGGTTACTAGATTGCTGCACAACAAGAAATTCAATATATTTCGCTATGTTTTGGTAATCATGAGCTAATTCATTTAAATCTTCATGTTGTTTGACAATATACTTTTTCATCATGTTAAAAAGTTCCTGACGCTCTGATGTTTCAGGTTGAAAATAATTATTCACTTCAGGTTGATAACACTGGGTATAATCAGGCACATAAGACTCATTAGGGTAATGAGAATATTCATAGGAATGCATGCAACGATTTTGTAAATTTTGACAATCATATGATGCATCATAAACATAATCATATGCATTATAATACCCTGAATAATCATATTGCCCTTGATAATTAGAAAAAACATCCCCATCTGAACTATAATTATACGGCTCCATAACAACACACTAAAACAGAGAGGAAAACAACAAAAAAAAACTTTTTACAAAGAGAAAGAAAAAAAATTTATATATACTCAGTTTAATTTCACCAACAATAAAAACTAAATAAAACTATACCATCTCCCCGGCAACGGCGCCAAAATTTGGTAGGTTGTCGTACACCCGTCAAAAATAATTCCTGCAAAACCTTCTAACAATGTAGTAGGGTAAGTAGGGTCGAATCCACAGAGAGATGTCGTTTTAATCTAGTTTCTAATATATGGAGAAACTAAACAAGATCAGGAATAATTGAATTAATGTTCTAAACTAATCAAACTACGAAAATCAAACTAAAAAGATATAGGGCAATGGTTCACCATGTTTATACTTATAAACTATCAAAATATCATCAATAGTTCAATCAATCAGATATCTAGAGCACAGGTTAATCCTTGGTCAGACATTAACGCTCTCAAATCAACATATGCTAGTACGGTCGCTCAACATAATCAGATTTGCTAATTGTAGGTAAGCCTCTAAAGAGTACTATCTCTCGATCTATGACTCGATATTAACAATATTTAATCAAACAATTGATCAGTTGCAAGATTAACAATAAAACACTAATCAATTAGAGAAATCAATAACTAATCAAACCAGAATAAATATCAATCAATAATCATATCATATAAACATGGATTCCCAAACCCTAGAAATAAAAACTACTCTATCATGAAATAAATAAGAAATAAATCTACAGGAAAAGCATAATCAAAGAAATCAATGAAAGAAACTAAAAGAAATCATAAATTAATAAAGAAGAATAAAAACTAGGGTTTACAACCAAAAACTAGAGAGAAAAAGAGAGAGAAAACTAAACTAAACCCTAGAAAAATAATAATAACGTGAGAGGGGGAGGAGAGAGAAAAAGAATGAAAAACTAATCTAAATAATATTCAATAACCTAATATGACTAGGAAAGTAATTTACAAGATAAGGAAAGTCTTAAATAAATCATTAATAGGTGGATTAGTGATCCGCGCGTACGCGTGGCAGATTCCAGCAGAAACAGGCAATCTTCCGAAAGGCATAACTCCTTGACTAGAAGTCTCTCGGGCGTGCCACCTATCGTTGGAAAGTCTTCAAGTCTAGTTTCAAATATGCTGGAATTACTAGATTTTGATAAGTACATCAAAAGTTATGATCAGAAGAGTAGACGTGACTCTTTTTCCACATTTCTTCTAATTAATGATTTTCCGCTTCGTTTTTGCTCAAACTCGTACTATGACATATCATATGACTCCTTATTGCATTGTAGCTTCTTTCCAGTGCTCCTAATCCTTAAGTTAGCTAATCATACTCCAAATACGTCTCAATGCCTGAAATTCATCAAAAACAAGAAAACATACCGAATAGGAGTAGAAAAGTATAACTTAAGAATATAATGCAACAATGAAACTAAATATGAAACTAAATGCTCTAAACTGCAACCTAAACGCACCTAAAAACTATATATAAAAATGACTTATCACTAGCACACGGCCTGCACCAGGCACACATAACTGCCACGTAGACTTTTGTGTCATATAGAGTCCTGCGCCAAGCTCACTTATCTGCGTGAGACGCGGCTTTTATTTCTTATCTTTTTTAAAACGCGTACCACGTGTACACTTTTTACTAGACATGCCGCATCATGCATTTGACACGTCAGCATGCGCCAGGTGCAATGTCGTTTTTCCTATAAATAGGCCTGATCTCCGTAGAGATTGGAGAACAGATTTTTCACATTAACACACTTCGAACTCGACAAATATCTTAAGGACCTCTCTATAAAACCTCCCTACAAAACTCATTCCTTTCAAACACAAATACATTCAAATTGACATACATTCAAACATTCAAATTTTCAGGCTTCACGATCGATCGTCCCAAAGGTTGTCAATCTCGCAGACCCAAGCCATGTTATAATCCTGAGGGTCCTTGAAGAAATTAATTATTTTTATATTGAAGTTATTACTAACCATTTATTTCATGATGTAGATCTTTGATATAAAATCGTTCTACTTTATATTCTAAACCTTTTCCTTTCTTTTATTTAGTTTCATATATTATTTTATGCTTGCCTGATCATTATATGCATATTATATGATTGTCTTGTTTTATTGCTTTTATCACCCACATGTTATTTATATTAATCAAAGACCTATAGAACTGTTCTAATATTAATTAGATTAATTTGAACAACCTGCTAGGTTCTCTGTAAATTGATTGCAGAATAACATATATCACTAAAAAAATAGTCTTTTATGTGTTCTTTGAACCAATCTAGACTAAATATTTTTAGGGTGTTTAAAACTATTATGTGGTTGTTCTTTTGCGTGAAAATTGACATGAATCAGTATTAAGTAAAGGCCAGCAATGGGTAACATGGTTTCTGACTGTGTTGTACCCTCACCCCCGAACTCAATCTTTGACCATCTATGAAGTCTAGAAGGGGAAATCTACATTGGATAAGTCCCTAATTTTTGTCCCTAATGTTTCTCGTATCCAATTAGGTTTATGAGTCTTCCTTTAAATACTTGTTGGCGACTTCAAAACTTTTTCGGTACAAAAACCTTTACAGTGGGCTAGTCAAATCTAATACACGTTCATCCCGCGTAGGGGAAATAAAAACACGCCTACAAGTATCACCAGGGCTTTTTAAATCAAATTCTTAATTTAATCCTGATCCTTCAAGTTCACCTATTTCCAAGGCTTGAGCAACTTTTTGAGCTTAACTTTCTCGGATCATTTATCTTCTCTTACAAGAAGCTCTAACCACATCAACAAGGTTGTAACTGTGTCACAAAGCCAACCACACTTAATGCATTTTTTTCGCAACGGCAACAAGTGCTAGTTGAAGTTGATGAGTAAAGCATTGACCATAATAAGAGTTTGGAGCTAGTATCATCCAAAGTCAAAGTCTTGAGACCATTTAACTCACCCTTCATATGACCAGCTCCATCATATCCTTTTCCCTCAAATCATAGATGGACATAGTAGATGTTCAGCAAGTAATAGAGATATAATTGCACTTTTTGGAGATAAAGAAGTGGTATCGCCAACATGAATAAGTCTTCTAATGGTACATTATTAACACTTTAACCACCAAATTTGTATCTTTTGTTAGCACATTTTAGTCATTCCCTTTACCTTCCCTTTCCCCCAAATTTCTCTACTTTCATTATCCAGACCCCCAAAGGTTTCACTTATCTTTTCCCTCCTTTGTTCCATGTAGGGATGGGCAAGGGTAGGGTCTGGGTCGGGTCCAACTGGACCTTAGACCCGGACCCTAAACTTTTTTTGCAGACCCAGACTTGGACCCAGACCCTTAGGGTCTGGAGGGTCCATGCTTAAATTTTTTATTTTGCCAAATTTTCAGCATTATTAATATCAATAATCATCTGAAATTCGCATGAAACAAACACAAAAAAATCGCATGAAACAAACATAAGAATTCGCATGAAACAAACACAAACATATAAATTGAAAAAAACGAAACAAACACAAACTTATAAACTGAAAAAAAAACGAAACAAACACAATTGACAAACATATAAACTAAAAAAAACAAAACAAAAACACAAACATACAAACTGAAAAAAAACGAAACAAACACAACTTACATAAGAGTTCATAATAGGTGTTTTGGTGTTTTAGTTTAGGTTTTAGTCTTTTTGAAATTCAGTTTGTTTTTATTAAAAAAAGTTAAAATGTATATATTAAATAAGTTTAGGGTCTAAGGGTCGGGTATGGGTAGGGTCTGGGTCCACAATTTTAAGACCCGGACCCTAAAAAATTTACTTGGACCCATACCCAAACCCGGACCCTTAGGGTCTGAAAAAGTTGGACCCAGACCCTTAAATTAGGGTCGGGTCCAACAGGGTCTGGGTAGGGTCCCGGACCCATGCCCATCCCTAGTTCCATGGTCACTTTGACTAATGATTGACCACACTCCTCCCACTAATCCACTGCCCTAGCCACTAACACCACCTTCTCCTTCCACCATAACCACCACCCTATGCACCAGAACCATCACTCGACTGGCGGAACCACCACACGGCCTCTAGAACCACCACCCCATGCACGAAAATTACCACGACACTACCTTAGCAATATAAACAATCAAAATAAGCACCACCACCAACCCAAAAATCCATCAACACTACTTCAAAACCATAACCCTAAAAAAAAAAAAAAATAAAGAGTATAAGAACGGATGAATATTTTTTCTTATAGCTTTAGACGGTTATATTCAACCATGAAAACTCTAGATCTAGAGTTTTCATGGTTGAATTTGATCTTTAAACCCTCAAATCTATACTAATATATTAAAAGGCGTGCGTAAATCAGGAACGGTGCCACGTCGCGCTCTCCCTAGGGAGTTTTAGTTCATGTAATCCATGTACAATGAAAAAAATTACAAATTGCATTGTATAGGTTTTGATCCCATGACATCAAGTTCTTGTACTTTTAACCACTAGACCAAGTTGTATTTAGTGATATCATATCAAAATACAATATTAATAAATGAAAATTTTCTTATCCGGGGCATAGCCCGGGCCTAATAACTAGTTTAAACTTAAATAGTGGTGGAGAAAGAAAAAAAAGGAGGAGGTGGTAAGAGGCAGTAGTGATGGACAACAGTGCGGGGGCAGCTGTAAAGGGAGGAGGCAGCGGCTGACGGTACAGTAAGGGGAGGGGGCAGTGGTCGAAAATTATTGAGAGTGAGGGGGAGAATATAGTGGAGAAGAGGAACATGAGTTTTCTACCCAAACAACATTATTAATTAAAATATTTTTTTTTCCTTTCTCCTTGTTTCTCTTTCTTAAACTCTTTCCCTTTCCTCTTCATAAACCAAACTCCTCCTAAGCATTTATGAATCCCATGTCATTAATGGTATTTTGGTAAATATTTAAAACTTTTTTTTACCCCTCTCATTTGAGAATAGGTTTGCTTCATCTTCCTCAACCAGTTGTTCTTCTTTCTCTCTCCTCTTCCTCAATTGCCATGAATTCTATCTTTCTAGCAATACGATAACTCCCAAATAGTAAATCGAAAAACAAATTTAAAACGCAACATAAAAGAAACAATATGAGATAAAAATAAAAGAAAATCAATCACAAAAGAAATTTAAATATATTGATGAAGGGAGCTTTTCAAATTCATGGAAAAAAAGTAGAGATTACAAAATTGAGTTGTTTTTTTTTTTTTTTTTTTTTATCGATCTTTCTATTTTTTTATTCAAGTTGTTTAGCAACTTCTGAGGTTTAGATAAGGTTCATAAATAAATCAACATATTTAAAGGAGACTAAATGCAATTTCATTTAGCTGGAAAAGGTTCTTTTTTCTTCTTTATGCTTCTTTTTATTCTTTTTATGCGACACTATTTGTTCATTTGAAAAGAAAATGAGGAAGAAAGAAATGGTTGTGTCATTATCATTGTATAATATTAAACTTTTCGATTTTTTCACCAAATACCTCTGAGTTTTTGATTTATTCACAACGTACCCTTGCACTTTTGAAAATACATGGGGTACCCCTCAGTTTCACAATAATACACCGAAATGCACTTAATGACTAACGGTGGTTAACGCCATTAGTCTTAACCCTGAATAAACCCTAATTAACCTAACTAAACCCTAACTTTTAACCCTAACTCCTAATCTTAAACGTTAACCCCTAACCCTCCCCCACACTCCTACCATCCCCTCCCACAACCTCTCACCACCACTATCCCTTCCCCCACCCCCGCAGCCCCCTTCCCCACCACCCTCGCAGCGCCGCCTCCCTCCCCCATCCCCGTCGATTTCGACCTCTCTCTCTCGCCAATAACCACCAGTCGCAGCCCAGATTCGACCTCTCTCTCGCCCATATTCGACCATTGTCTCCCCCATGTTCGACCTCTCTCCCCCAAACGACTCTCTCCTTCGCCATTGAAGCTAAAACAACTTCTCTTTCTCTTTGGTGCTTTTAGGGTTGCAGTAAAGAGACGACTCTCTTCTTCGCCATTGAAGCTAAATCCAATCGCCAACCCATAAATCGATGGGGGTGGGGGAGGGTTGCAGAATTCGACAAGGGTGGGGGGAAGTGTGCGAAAATCGACGGGGATAGGGGTAGGGTTGCGAAAATCGAGTTGGGGGTTGTGGGGGTGAGGGAGGAGGGAGTTGATGGGGATGGGGGAGGGGGCCTGGGTGGTGGCTTCTAGGGTAGGGGAGGGGGCAGGGGTGGTGGCTGTTGGGGTGAGGGAGGGGGCAAGGGTGTGGGATAGTGTGAGAAGGGGTGGTGGGAGGGTGGAGAGAGTAGGGTTAGGGATGATGGTTAGAAGTTAGGGTTTAGTTAGATTAATTGGGATTTAAAATAGAAAATTAGGGTTAATGACTAACATCAGATAATGTCATTAGTCATTAAGGGGATTTGCGTGTATTATAGTGAAACTGAGGGGTACCTTGTGTATTGTAAAAAGTGCGAGGGTACCTCGTGAATAAACCGAAAATTCGGGGGTATTTGGTGAAAAACCATAAATTTTTATAATGTGTTTTTATAATTTATACAAGTTTCAATTTTATAATATTTTGTCTCATCTTATAATACTAGTTGTTGGAACGCATCCGTCCCCCAAGATAGAAAATTTAATAGATTAATCAATAGGGTAACTATTTGGCCAAATTATTATTGTGATCATATAATTGAATGTATATGTAATCTTCGATTTAAACTATATGTAGTTAGTACTTGAATTTATTTCGCTAAGATGTTTGATGCTTATACTCGCAAATTTGTCTTATAGTTGTTCAAAGGTAGCAAAACTGATTACTAAATGTTAAGCATTAACATAATCAAGTTAGGGAAAACAAAATAAAATATCTAAACTTGATATTAGATAAGAACATATATAAGCCAAGTAGATTGCATTAATATATATGCACATACCTTGTTAATTATGGCTATTGTTGAGTTATGAAATACGGCAAAAGTCTTTGCGAGGAACACAAATTCATGTGAGCCTTTATGTTCCTCTAAAACAACCTTGGATCATTGTTATATAATACATTACAAGAACTTAACCATACCTAGTAGCAAAATATGCTAGCTGATCGTGAGTCGAGGTTTCTCTCCATCTGACTATATATGAGAATCCGATTATGAGAATAGTTGTATATTACTTTTATATGAAGAATGTAACAAAGCGACAAAGCTTAAGCTGACTGTTGGGTATATATGTGTATAGTTCATTTCATTTTTGAATTGATCAACTTAGTGATAACTAATAATTTGACCAATGTCTTTTGACTTTCTAAGCATGATATAAGCAAGAATGTCTGTGTGAAGTTTGATTATTAGAAATTTAAAGAAGTTCTGATGATAAATTATAATTAAACTGACTTGTACAAGAGAAAAATTGGTCAATATTTCTAGCCTCCCATCAGGTTATAATTCTATAAGAAAACAACACGGTAATTGAATTAAATGACCGTTGATTTTCATTTAGAATATTTCCTAAGTTGGTGTAAATAAAAAATGAAATTGTCCTATTATTATAAGATCATAAGTAGTACATCATACATCATAGAGCATAGCTTCATGACCAAAAAGGTACACTTCCTTATTATACTTTCATTGATGCATATATTACATTATTAAAGTCCTAATCGTAACTCTATATCAAAACCTATGTCCTTACCCTCGATCTCGATCTATCCTTCTTCCTATTTGTTTATCTTTAACTCCTTTGTGGTTTTGCAAATACATAAGATCTTCTGAAAGTGCTTTTCTCTCTTTGTTCTTTCCTCTCTCTCCGTTGTTATGATGTTGTAAATTTTATAAAGTCAATTACTACTTGCTCCCCCGTTCTTTTTCTTTCTTTCTCTCTCTCGTCTTATATGATATTTTGAATTTTTGAAAATCGCTTAAAAGCATTCTTTATCTCATCCTCAATTACACTATAACAATAGTTTATTTAGGCTCTTTAATCCTTGTATTCTCTTTCCTGTTGCCTCTTGTGCCTTGATCTTGGTCAGTCTCTCTCAACCTCTTTTCTTGCTGCCTCTTTCACGCTAGCATCACGCTTATTAATTTGTGACTTTGAAAATTTAATAATTGTCAACCTGCTTCATCCCTCCTATTTTACAACCAATATTTTATTGTTTGCAAGTTTTAGGAAATGATTCATAAGTGTTCTTTATCTCTTTCTTAAATACACGTAAATAGTATCACACTTATTATATCTTTCTTAATTAAATAAGCGTGATCTGGAAAAGAAGGGAAAGGAATGTAAGAGGTTTTAGTGGAAATGAAGGGAAGAGAAAGGAAGTATTTGATAAAAGAAAATGCCACAAGAACGATTATACAGGTATAATAAAAAAAGATAAAAGAAGTTCTAAACATTTGAGGCATATAGATAGATGTAGTGAATCTTGCATGACACAAGGCTGATTGGTTGAGCAATTCTTTGTGTCAATCTTGGAGTCAGACTACAAGCCACGAGGATCAACTACAACTGGTGCCCATATGTTCTTTATCTAAACAGATCCAAAATATCTACTTTGAGTAATGAAAACATTCACATAGTGATGATTCAATGGCTTGAATCAATGAGGTTTAAGGGACCACTTTTAGTCAAAGATTTAGAGATTACACTATGAAGATACTTAATACAAAATCAGCTTATGTCAACTATTCTAGTTAAACCTATACTCAGATTCAAGTACTTATGTTGGACATGGGTATTGTGAATAAGTGTTGACTCAGCTATCTTATAAAAGTTTTTGATATAATTAGGTCAAGCTTAACTTTCTCATTAGTGCCATCAGAATATATATACATGAGTAATAAGGAAACCCTTATTATTAGGAAACAAATCATTAGCTCCTAATATTACGCTAACACCCCCCCTCAAGTTGGAGCATGCAAATCACAGATGCCCAACTTGGAAATAAGAAAATCAAACTGTTTCTTCCCAAGTGCTTTGGTGAAAACATCAGCTAGTTGATCAGTAGTAGGAACATAGGAGGGAGCAATGAGACCCTCATTAATGGCATCACGAACGAAATGGCAGTCAACCTCAATATGTTTAGTACGCTCATGAAAAACAGGATTTTGAGCAATATGGAGGCGGACTGACTATCACAAAATAGAGAGATAGCCTTAGGATGATGAACGCCAAGACTAAGAAGAAGACCCTTGAGCCATTTGAGCTCACAAGTAATCGAGGCCATAGAGCGATATTCCGCTTCTGCAGAGGAGCGAGAAACTGTATGTTGTTTCTTAGTCTTCCAAGAGATAGGAGAGGAGCCAAGAAAGACTAACCATCCCGTAAGAGACCGACGAGTGACAGGACAAGCAGCCCAGTCAGAATCACACCAACCTTGAAGAGACAAATCACAGGCAGAACTAAGCAGAATACCCTGTCCCGGACATCCCTTCAAGTAACGAACAATGCGATGCGCGCCATCCAAATGACGCTGAGTAGGAGCATGAAGAAACTGAGAAAGCACATGAACAGCATACTGAAGATCAGGACGAGTCACAGCAAGATATATTAAGCGACCCATGAGCCGACGATATGGTTCCGGATCGTCGAGAAGAGGGCCATCATCACGGCCGAACTGGTGATTTTGTTCAATGGGTGTGGCGGCAGGCTTCGAACCAAGGAGTCCAGACTCAGAGATAATGTCAAGCGCATATTTGCGTTGACACAAAAAAATCCCATCTTTGCTACGAGCAACTTCAAGACCCAAAAAATATTTCAGAACACCCAGATCCTTCATATGAAAGCAAGTCCCAAGATAAGACTTAAACTGTTGTATAGCAGCAGAATCATTACCAGATATAATAAGATCATCAACATACACCAAGACATTAATTTGAACTCCTTTCTTAGTGTATGTAAAAAGTGAGTAATCAGAGTACGATTGACAGAAACCATAGGCTTTAAGTGCAGAGACCAACTTAGCAAACCAACAACGAGGAGCCTGTTTCAAACCGTAGAGAATTTGCGTAAACGACAAACCTGATTCAAAGAGTCAGACTGAAAACCCGGAGGAAGTTTCATATAAACTTCCTCACTCAAATCACCATGCAGAAAAGCATTGTGAACATCCATCTGATGCAGCTCCCAATTCTTAGAGGCAGCAATAGCCAGGAAGGCGCGAACTGTAACCATTTTAGCCACTGGAGCGAAGGTCTCATTGTAATCAAGACCTTCAGTTTGATGATTCCCAAAAACAACCAGACGCGCTTTGTAGCGCTCAATACTCCCATCAGAGTGATATTTTATTTTGTAGACCCATTTGCTCCCAAGAGCCTTTTTACCAGGAGGAAGAGAGGCCATGGTCCAGGTGCCATTTTTTTCGAGTGCTTGAATCTCAGTTTGCATAGCCTGCTGCCATTCGGGATGTCGCATGGCCTCTTTAAAAGAATGTGGTTCAGTACCTGCAGTGATAGCTGCCAAGAAATGCCGATGTCGCAAAGAAAATTTGTCACAACTAACATAATGTGCTATAGGAAATGGCGTACCTGAGGGTGCTGGTGGAGTAGGAGTAGAGAGAGATGGACTTGTAGGAGCGGAAGAAGCCATAGTAGTACAAGTAATGAAGTCCTTCAGACGAGTGGAAGGAACCTTGGACCGCATCCCACGGCCCAGAGTCGAATCCGTAGCCACGGAAGAGTGTGGCTCAGTAGAAGGCAGCTCGGTAGAAGGCGGCCCAACAGGAGACTGCTCAGTAGCACACGGCCCAGCCGCTGGCGGCTCAAGCACACGCGGGCCAGCAGCAGATGACGAAGTAGAAGGAGGCTCAAGGACGGGCGAAGCGTCCAGCGGCCCAGTCACCGAAACGGGCCCAAATTCAGTAAATTCATCCCAATCAATACAAGGAACCGGGTCTATAGGGGGGTTAGAGGAAGCAAGAGGAGCACTATCCACACTAGGCAAGTAAGGAAACACATCTTCAATAAATTTCACATCCCGGGACACAAAGTACTGATTATTCTCAAGATCATAAAGTAACCATCCTTTTTTTGCAAACGGATAACCCACAAAAATACATTTTCGACTACGACTGGCAAACTTATCTCCCTTAGACCGTTGGTTGTAGGCAAAACAAAGACAACCAAAAACCTTCAATTCATCAAAATGAGGTGGCACACCAAAAAGCAACTCATAAGGGGTTTTCTTGTGAAGCAACAAAGAGGGAGTGCGATTAATAATGTGAGCAGCAGCTAAAATGGACTCCCCCAAAAGGAAAGTGGAAGATGAGATTGAAAGCGAAGAGCGCGAGCAACATTGAGAATATGTTGGTGCTTGCGTTCAACTCTTCCGTTTTGTTGGGGAGTGCCCACACATGATTTTTGAAAAATAACCCAACAGCAGTAAAATAAGATTCAAGACAATTGAACTCCGTACCATTATCACTACGCACAATTTTAATATCTTGAGAAAACTGACGCTTAATCATAGCAATAAAAGACATGAATAAACGAAACACTTCAGTTTTGTCAACCATTAAATAGACCCATACAGCACGGGAATAATCATCCACCAATGTCAAGAAATAACGAGACCCACAAGAAGAGGGTGTCGAATAAGGACCCCATAAATCACAATGAACCATCTCAAATATCCGAGAAGCTTTATTTTCACTTAAAGTAAAACTACACCTAGGTTGCTTAGCTTTGTAACAAACAACACAACCTTTGTCTAAACTAGGTGCAGAAGAAACAAAAGGAAGTAACTTCACTACAGCTTCAGAAGCATGCCCCAATCTCATATGCCAGAAAGCCAAATCAGAAGTAGCAGAGGAACCAGTAGCCAGAGAAACCGCAAGAGCAGAATGAGGCTTCCGAAAATAGTAAAGTCCATCCCGTCTCTCACCCGTTCCAATCAGCTCCCTCGAATGATGGTCCTGAATAGCACAAATGTTAGTAGAAAAAGTGACAAAGCAAGACAAGTCATCACTCATTTGAGTGACCGAGATCAAATTACATCGCAGATGAGGAACATATAGCACATTATGAAGAACAAGACTATCACTCAAATGAACAGTACCAGATTGAGTAGCCATAACCGAAGCCCCATTAGGAAGGCCAACCGGACACTCATCAATAGTAATAACATCACACAAAAAAGAAAGATCACCCGTGACATGATGAGTACAACCAGTGTCGATAATCCAAGATGAAAGCTCGAACTTACCATTTAAACGGTTCGAAGGGGTAGTAGATGCATTACCAAAAGTGGCAAAGAGTGCTTGCCATTGTTCGGGAGTGATCGCAGGAGTAGTGCCACTCGGCCCCGGTACAGTAGGAGCCTCGGCAGGAGTGGCATTGGCACGCACACCACCCGACCGCGGCCAGCAGGAGGCGCGGATGATGTTGGACGACCACGGCCGCGAGCTGCACCCTCCTCGGTTTTATGCCCATATTTTTCGTACCACCAATCTGGGGTACCGTGAAGAGTAAAACAGGTGGACTCGTCATGGCCGGTTTTCTGACAATGAGAGCAAGTGAGAGTTGATTTGTGAGTGCGAGACACCGCACTGCCCCGTCCACGAGAATCAGTCCGAACCGCGAAGCCGAGAACTTCCGGTTTCTCTTCCTTCAAGCGAGTGAAACCACGAACTCGCTCCTCTTGAGACACTTGTTGAAATGCCTTGTTTAAAGTTGGAAGAGGATCTTGAGACAACAAAGAGGACCGAAGAGAGCCATAGTACTCAGAATATAGACCAAAAAGAAACTGATGAAGTTGATCACTGTCGCGCCGTTTCAACAAGGCAGGACCAAGTTCACCACAAGTACAGGTAAGAGGGGGCTCATGGAGAGCCAATTCATCCCACAAAGCTTTTAGTTTACCATAATAGGTAGCCACGGGCATGTTTTCGGTTGCTCACACCGAATAATGTCAGCTTTTATTTGATGAATACGAGTGCCATTAACGACAGAGTAACGTTCATGTAAATCATCCCACAAGATCTTTGCATTATCATAGTAAGAAAGAGTCGAACTTACCTCCGGATCAATAGTATTGGTTATCCAAGAAACAAGCATGTAGTGAATAGTATTCCAATCATCCTCTGTACATGGCGGTTTAGGGACGGTGATAGAGCCGTCAAGAAAGCCGTACTTGCGGCGGGAACACAAGGCCACGCGAATGGCGCGAGCCCATGCATCGAAATTGGTAGACTTGAGACGAACGGGAGTGATGAAACCCTGGTCTATCTTGTGGACCGAGAAAGAAAGGGAGTTGATGGCAATTTTGGTAGAGTCAGCGGCAGGCTGGGCGGCGTCGTCGCCGGCCATGATGCGGCGGTAGTAGGGTTAAAAAAAAAAAATATTAGGGTTTGCAAAGTTGGGTGGCTCTTGATACCATGATATAATTAGGTCAAGCTTAACTTTCTCATTAGTGCCATCAGAATATATATACATGAGTAATAAGGAAACCCTTATTATTAGGAAACAAATCATTAGCTCCTAATATTACGCTAACAGTTTTCTACAATTTTTGCTTAAAGTGAACATGTTGAAGTGTCCATAACTAAGTTGGAATGATGAGGGTTTGTCATTTCAAATCAGTTTTATAAGAGAAAAGGAAAAAGAAATGAACTATAACTATGAATCAAAAGTATAAAGAGTGGCATCCAAATACTCTTTGCCATGTAATATAAGATGAAGTAGTGAAATATCTTGCAATTACATTAGTAAAATTGAAGAGATCACGAATTGGTGACTGCAAATATTACAATGAACTTACCATAATTGGCCTTAAACTTCTCGTGTAAGATGCTGGCACACTCTTTACTGAACCGTGCTTATAAGATTCGTGACATTTAGATAATTAGAAAAAGGAAGGCATAAATATGAAATACATTAAGGAAAAATGCTGGGTAAATGAATTGAGAAAGTAATTATATATGTAATTTTACTATTTAAATTTGATTATAATAAGAAGCCATGTGTGATGCTTTATAGACATCTTTTCTGTTATATTAAACATATTGTCAAGCAAAATGTACCCAAAAAAAAAACAACATGCTCAAATATGTTCCTGTAGCAGTAACATTGATGATGTGGTGTTGCACCTTATAAGTATCATCCAATAGAGTTTTTTGTTGCGTACTTCCTTCTTAAGTAAAAAAAGATATATTGTTTTCCAGGATGATGTGAGATGATAACACATCTAGCTGGTGTTACTGCTAAATTGAATATGTTCATTGTAATATGACAGATAATGAAGGCTTACACATTGATAAAGTAGTCAGCATCTAAGAGGCACTTTACTCTACTCCCCACGGTAAGAGGAGATTGAAATCTATCACAATGTAAAATGGAAGTCAATCCACTAGCTCAACATATAGCCTTTTTTTTTTTTTTGATACGGTCAACATATAGCCTAATGCATCAACGTTTTCAACAATCACAACAAAACACACGTGATGCGGAAGAAGTAGGGAAAAAAAGGCATGAACTCAATCATACATACATTTGTTAGTAAGGTATGATAAACCTCTAACGGGTAGATATTTACAAACATCTAACAAGGACAATATGTTCTTTTTACAAGACTCTTTAAAGTCCAATCATTCATTCATATGTGGCTTTTGACAGTAATTGGTAGCAAGTTTATTTTTGTAATTGTTTTTTTTTTCTTTCTTTTCAGAATGGCCACGCAACCTTATTTATGTTCTATGTATTTTTCCGTTTGTAAGGATTGATAAACATATATATATATATATAATATATATATATATTGTTTGTGTACATAACAAATAGTGTTTGTGTATATAACAAATATTATTTTGTGTATATTATATATAGTGTTTGTGTATAAACAAACAACATCTGTATTGTTTTTTCCACAAATCTAAATAATAGCTAAGGATAAAATAAAAGTATAATGAAATTATATCAAAATGAACGTTTAATTGTAGAAAATAAAAAATATGTGAATTTCCTAATAAATATATAATGTTTGTTTATATAACAAATAATGTTTATGTATATACTTTGTTTGTGTATTTAACAAATAGTGTTTGTATATATAACATATATTGTTTGTGTATAAACAAATAGTGTTTGTGTTGTTTTTCCAGAAATTAAAATAATGGTTAGAGAAGGATAAAATAAAAATGTAATCGAAATTATGTTAAAATGAATGTCTACTTGTAAAAAATAAAAATATTTGAAATTAGTTATTTTTTGTATATTTTCGTGAAACATATTTTTTAAGATTACACGTTTCAAAAATTATGAAGGTTGTATTTTGTTTTGGGCTAACAACATCAAGACACTTGATGCTTATTCAGTGGTCTAGACTTTCCTTTTGGCATGTGTCAGAATTATACAGATTTGCAATTATTTCGGGCCACATGTGTAATGGCTTATAAATTAAAATATCATTTTGACCAATTATCCTTTTTCAAAATGACAATGTTTATTATTGTTTAATGGGTGTTAGAGGTTTAGAAACATCTACCTGTTAGAGGTTTATCATACCTCCATTATTAGCATTGTAGTAACCAAGGATGTCTTGGCCTAGTGGTTAACATTGAGGTGCCCTGAACAATAGGTCACAGGTTCGGATCCCCCCTCCTCTTCTTTGTACTTTGTATATGAATTTATGACCCTAGTTGTTGTACCGAATCACCGAATACCATTACTTGAGTTGACATGTTTGAAAGAGAGGCCTTCCACCGTTCCACGTAGCTCTTGAGAGTTGAGACTTGAGAGACCCCCAAAAAAACCAGGCGTGTGTTCTCTTCACTTCCTCCACCCTTGTTCTTCAATTCCTCTTTCTCTTTCTCTTTCTTTCCCTCTTCTTCTACATTCAAAATACATCTTTTCTTCTTCATCTCCAATTACAATAATAATTAGTATGGGACAGGCATTACGTCGAGCAACTGGTAAACTGCGGAATACGAATATAGATACCTCATCTTCTGCTCCTTCTCCAATCCAACATTCCTTTGATCGAGCAGCGAAGCCAGTGTCTTCCGGTAACAATGTTCAAATTAACAATAAGGATTTTCCTTCAGGTTTCTAATTTCGATTTTGTTTATTACCATTGATTCCAATTTTTGAATGAGAGTAATTTCGGACGATTGTTTTAGCTCATTGTTTGGTGGGTTGTCATTGAAGATCGTAATTCTACAAGTAATGCTCAAGTTTTGGAAGAGAGAGATCCAACCTACGAAGTTATGCTTAGTCAAATGGCGGGCAAAATCAAAACTAAACCTGGAGGCAAGCTCGAAATGGGCGAGGTTAGTTTTTACTGCCATTTTCTTGGGTGACTTGTGTATTGTGATCTTGGAGTTTGTGTAGTTTTAGTCAATGTTTGATGGATCTCTTGGCCGCACTCGTTAATGGAGGGAGAGTTTAATCGACTTACAAGCACAAGAGAGGTTTCATCCTAAAACTAAGTAGAGTAGCTTACTCGACTTATATGCTAATCATCCTCCCCTTTTTCTTCAATTTGTGACATACTCCCACATGGGTTTCTCATGAGAGTATTCTATTAGTGTTACTGCCAAAGGTTTAGATAAAAACAATTGTATGGGAGCTATTCTTGTTAAGTGCTTAAAGTGGTGGGTTGAGATGTGTGCCCACTGTTGGCTTTTCTCCTCCAAAACTTTGCTTATGGTTGTTTCTGAAGAAGAATGTAGATGTGGATTTCTAGAGATAATTAGACCGTTTTGCTAGCTTTTGAACCATTGCTGTATTGTAAGAGTAAGACTGAGTTTTGACAAAGCTATTGTGGGAGTTTTGTATTAAATTGGTGGAGTTGTGCCAATCTGTTCAAGTTTAAGGATGATAAGTTGATAGGTTTATGCTATTTCGCTTATATTTTGCTTGGTTGGTGGTAATAATAACAATGTTGGTAATGAGTTTGTGGGTAATTTGCAAGAGTAGGAAGTCCATGGTAATGCAACTTCACCTGATAAGTGATATGTTTTTCTTCATAGAAAGACCCCCTTTAGTGTAGTCATGAAACTTTATGAAGAAATACACTTTTGGTGGTAGTGTTGCATTCCCTTATATATTGATATGGGGTTTTCCTTGTTTCTACATAATACCGTTTCATAACTGTCATATAATACCGCCTCGCAAACAACTATTAACTCATAGCTCAAGCACCAAATAAGGTACTAGGGTTTGACAAAATTTCACATTAAGGCAGCCTGCTTTTTTATTCACATTACTGTACACATGTGGATGCAAAATGATGTCCACTTTTCTGTTATGGCCTGTTTGGATTCTGGAATTTCATTTGAAATTCTGGAATTGGGCCAAATCACTTGTTTGGATCATCTAAGAATTTGGAATTGTATTTGGCCCAAATCCAAGACTCATAAGAAGTAAGGTATAATTGGAGAATTTGAAATCCAACCAAAAACATGTCATTTCAAATCCAAAATAAGTGTTAGTTTATTTCTATCTCCTCTCTCATCACTCCCCCTTCTTCTGTCTCCCACCATTAACAATACCATTAGAAACAAGTTCAAATTATGCATTTGAAATTCCTAATTTTTCCCAAACAAATCATTTGGATTTGAATGTGGGGATTCACAATTCTAGAATTGAAATTCTAGAATTGAAATGAAATCCATGTTCCCAAACACAACCTTAAGCAATTTATGATTTCAAGAAAAGTGTCTTGAACTTTGATATATATGAGCACTTTCAAAAATGAGAATTTGTAGCTGTTCATTACATTACTTCTCCACTATCCTTTTTTTCATGGCCTGCCAAATTTTGTCAAAAGAAAAAGGCAATGTTGCATGTGGCTTACCTGCTAGCACATAATACAATCCACCCCCCTTCTACTAATCTACTATTGTGGAGCGATTTGTGTTACGTATAGCGTGCTTCTTTGATGAATTATCCTCGTTCGAACTCTACCTTGGATTGTTAGACTAACAATCCAAGCTAAACATGGGAATTGTTTTATAAGGGTATCCACTATCAACTACTTATCATGCTCCATTTATTGCTTAGTTAAGGAGAAAGCGTGATTTTTTCTGGATCTAATGCCTTAATAAGCTGCTTTTAGAAGCCTTAGGTCACTTTAGAATAATTTTATACATTTTATACCTGTAACTTACCTAAAGTGGTCAAGCTGGTAACAATGATTATGGGTGAAATTATGGGACGGAGGGTGTATAAGATATGGTTGAAACTTGAAACTGCCGATTATGGAGAATCATTGACAAGTTACAATGTATGTAAGCAAGCCTTAATTCTGACCAAGGACTATAAGATATGTAGGACTACAAAGGGGATTGGCTAGACTAGTGAACAAGGGTGGGATGGGAAGTATGAGGACAAGATCTGTTTGTCAAGGTCTTGGTCAAAAGGTTTATAGATTAGACTCATACATGGGTTTATGTAAACATCTTCTTTGATAAGCTTTAAACCATAGTTTTGCTTAGTTTTCGAAATTTGGGAGTAGAACTAGATTTAGAAGAGGGGTTTATGGAAATCAAAGTAGTTTGCCATGCACTGTATGGACCAGTGATATGGAAAGTTTTGAAAGGAAGAAAGTGTAACCATCTTGATTGGTTTTGAACAAAAGGATCAACCATTTTGCAACATATTCATGCTGCAGCCTAGGGTGATTGGTGCATGCAAGAAGCTAGTGCAAAGAGTGATCTTTTTGTATTTTCCCTTTTTGTATAATCTGTATCTTATTCCTTTTTCTATTTACGTGACAGCCAATAAATAAGTAACCAAGTAAAGCTCTTATAATCGTGAAGTGTTTTGCACAAGGTATACACTTGCTTCCTTATAATCATGAAGTGTTTCTCGTGCTTTAGGAAACTAAATGAGGGAACTCTAGTGAGTACTTATCGAGAGTTTTGTTACTACTCTTAGTAGGGAAAACCCTATTTGATGGACGATATTGAGAATCTGCACAGTAGAAAGTAGCTTAAATGCTATGTGAAGGTGAGCTCCAGTACTAAATGAAGGTGTGAGCAAGGGTTGTCTCATGCTTAGATTTTATAGTGTTTTTTTTACATATAAGATATAGGAAGTCAGCGATTAGAAAATTGATGAGCGATGCCTTCAAGTGGTTTGACTATTTGAAATTTCTTTCTTGATTGTCTACTTTGAAATTCTGTTTGCACCAAGGGCTTCAGTTGGAGAATATAGATACAGTTATGGACAAAGATGTAAGGGGGTTGAAATAAAGAGTTTTGTTTTGGTTCCTTTTGTTCCTTTTTCTGATCGTTACAATTTTATGACAGAATGGTAGATTGCTTTAGTAAGTCTGTTTTGTTTGAAATAAGGTCATAATTTGTGGAAATACTGTTCAGAAAAGCACTATTAGTTTGTTACTAGGTTTCATCTGCTGGAGCCCAGGGACTTGGAATAAGATATCTTTGTGGTCTAAAACCTAATATATCTTGGTAGTCTGTTTTTCATCCATCAAGGATCTAACTCAGTCCTTGAGTTACTTTGTTATAGAATGTTGGGATGAAAAAGTCTTGCTCTTCTTGCATCATCATCTGTTATCTAACTGTGATTGACGCGTTGAGAACTTTTTCCATTGGAAAAGGGAAAAAAAGGGAGGAGTATGTATTACGACCAAAAAGCACCAATGAAGAGAAAAAATGTGGAAGGGGCTTTCGTGTTGGGTGTGCTAAACAGTTCATTTATATTAATAGGCGAATGTGGCTTTCTTTCTTTTTTTCAATTCTTTTTGCACTTATGGAGTGGGCATTAAAGTTGATGCTGTCATGCTGATTATTTATATGGAAATAATTTACTCTATGTCCTAAAACAGATAATCTATTTGATATTGCCACAATGCTTTGGGAGGGTTCTTTGGTGGGCCTTATTATATCTATAGTTCAATGAAAAATTTGAGTAGGAAATAGTGGCTACTACTTATACATTACGGAAAGGGGGGAAACTTTTGTGATTGAAGATAGTGGGTAATTTGGTATTGAGGAGAGAAAGTAGATGACAAAAGAGGGAAAGTAAAATGTTGCTTATTTGGCTAATGCTTCGAAAGTGATGACATAAAGGCTTTTTGGCAATGGAAAACAAGGAAAGAGCTAGAGAAGAAACGTAGGTGGAATTTAAGATAAAAAAGAGAAATGAATTGGGCTTGAGATGATTAGCTGAAAAATAGGAATATTTTATCCTTACATTTGTTATGATAGACAGGTTTACCCTTGTTCTCTTCATTTGTTTACTGACGCCATTTATTGTTCACTTTCGTAGTCCTGTTTTCCATAATAATTTCGAAAAATATCAGTTTAAGATATTGGTCTATATTTATAAAAGATATTACATATTTTTACCTGTATTGACCAATCACTGGTATTATAGATCCGGCCAGTGAATAACCATGCTCAGCTGTGTACAATACCTGTGTCTAAGTTAGAGCTTCCCATGTTTAGAGGCATTTAAGACTGGCCTACAGATGATATATTATGTTAGGAGTTTCATGGCTGGCATCATTCTGCAGGAGGTCTTGTAGCACAACCAAAATTATGAAACATAAGTATCATTCTTTCACCTGAAATTTGTTTATTAGAACAACACTAGAGGTACAGATGCTGTCATATAAGTGATAATATCGCCAGCCCGCCTGTCCTACTTTCTTTAGTTCCTCATGTTCTGCAACTAGTGTTTGCATTGCGAAGCTCCATCCATCTTGAATATCATTAGAATTGGCCGAAAAGGTCAGTTCTCATATGTTGAAAGAATTTTATTACTTGAGTAAGCTACGGCTGTAAAGGGTGGTGTGAACTAGTAAATCATAAGTATGAGCTTCTTGGAAAAAGATTCAGCTTAGAGGATATTGGATTGCCTTTCTGTTGAGGATTTTTATTGTAGGTGGAATAAAGAGATTTTGAAATTTTCTTGGAATGAGATTCTATTTGGTCTTCCTTACTCTTGGTATTTGGAATCCCAATCAATAACGGAAAGACAAATGTGTGTATAAATAATGCATATAGTTTTGAAGATAAGGCGGGAGCACTGGAGCATTTATCAAAGCTTTATCATTATCTTTCACTGAGTTTCATATGTGTGTGTGATGGGTATCATATGGTAACTAGAGAGTAGAGAGTGTTCTGTGCGTGCGTGCATCTGCGTGCGTGTGCGTGCATGCGCGCACATGTGCGAGTCAGATATTTGTTGAGGTGCAGGCTGCCTGTGCATGTCTAAGCCTACTAAGAATGGGTTTGCGTAGTGCAATTTTTAAAAAGAAAGGGAGAGAAGGCAAGGAAAGGGGTAAAAGAGGAACTCATTGCACGGGTGGAGGGAAGGTTAGAAAATTAGAATGATTCATTTTCTTCTCCTCCTAATATTCCAAATATATGTGACGTCGGAAAGATTTGGAAGGGAAATGCAAGCTTCCTTTTCCCTCTCCTATCCTTCCTTTCATGATTGCTATTCAAATAAAGTTTAAGGGACGGGACGACCTCAGCTTATGCTACCTATTTGGTAGGCAGTATGGGTAATGTATTTATATACCTCCTCCGTAACAAAACAGATGTTGCACTTTGAATTTCACGCTTGTCGATGCAGTACTTTGATCATTAATAACTTTAATTGTGTATTAGTAATCATTATTAGATGCTAATATTATGAAAGTATACATTGAGACGAATTTAACAACATATTATATAGTAACGGTTGATTTTATCTAAAACTAAAAAATGCATGGTCAAATGTAGTTGGTGCATAGTGCAATTTTCAAAGTGTAACATCTATTTTGTTACGGAGGAAGTAGTATAATTTGTAATGAACGTCCACTCCGATCCATCCACAAATGTGTATTTTTTTGGTATGGATTTTCATTACAACTTTAGAGGTGGTACTAAATCGTAATGAACATTGATGAATAAAATAGATGATTGGAAGTGGACAAACATCACCATGGGATGGCATGAGACTTTCCTTACAATTAACATATGAACTTATTACCATTGCCGCCATTTAGTTTCTGTTGACTAAACAGGCCATAAGCAACTTCTTTTTGCTGCTATTACTTTACATAAAGCTATTATCTGCTCATAAAAGCTTTATGGTGCAGGCTTCTGTGGTTCAGAAGACACAGAGGCCCTTGCCAAGAATACGAAATACTAGTCCTGATGCTGGACGTTATGAAGAAAGGCCTGTTGCCGCAGGAACGTTAAATGTGGCTCAGCTCCGCCACATAATGCTTCTACATAAAGGGAAGGATGTTGAACAGGACAAGCAGCTGGGATTGAAAGAGGTTGCTGAGAACTTTCGAGTGGATGCTGTACAGCTTGAAAAGGTTTTCAAGTATGTGTCCCTGCCACCTGAGAATAATACTAGCAGAAAGACACATGAGCTTGAGGACTGATTTTCCCTTCTTAATGGTATTGCTTGTTGAAGAAGTGATTGTTTTTCAGAATACAATCTCTTAAAAAAAGTACTTGCAGAATATTTGGCCGTATCATGAAATAGTATAGTGATGAAAATTTTGTAAGAAACTGTCTGGTTTTGCTAACAATTTGTAACACCACAAATATCTTCCTGACTTCGCACACAAATAAATAAAAGATCAAGTAAAGAGCTAGTAAATTAGCCAAAGAAAAAGTAAAGAGCTAGTATTCTTGGAGTTGGTAGTATATGATCCAGAATCATTTGAGTTTGTTTGATGGGACTTCAGTTTCCTAGTGGTTTCTGTAGTATTCCTCATTAGCAAGGGAGTTCTTTTCTTGTAGTGCTTTGAAGATTAAAAGAACACTCAGAACTTAATACTATTATCCATTAACCGAACTGAGCTTCGTGTAATCCTGCAGTTTAGATTTGTTATTATTGGTGGAAATATCACTGCAAACATTTCGGGAAATGTTCTCAGAGCGATTTCAATCTCGTGACTGGAGATATTAATCAACATCTTCATTTAAAAGAAATAAAAAATACTCCCATTTTATTTAATTATTACAGTTTTTTATGGGAGAACCAATGAACTTCTATAAGGGGAGGGAGCGTTTAGTTCATAGGCTGGTATGAGTTTGGAATTATGAATAAAAAAAATAGGCATTACAAGGTTGCCTTTTCTTATTTGATATCGTCCCCTTTCCTCTTACACAAATTATAGAATAGGCGGTCTAATTTAACGTAAAGTTAGATGAGCCCAAGACTGAATGTTTCTAACAAGTCTATTATATTTCACTCTAACCCAACACTATCTTAGTCATCCCTTCTCTTCTCAATCCCTTTTTCTTGATTATCGAACTACAACAGATAATTTTAAAAAAAAATATCTGGTAGTTTTACCGAAACGAATTAAACTAGTCACTAGATGGATTAAACTAGTCACTGATTGGGTTAAAGAATGTCATTACTAAATAGATTAAATTGGTCATGAAATAGATTAACCTGACTCCTAAATAGATTAAAATAGTCAATATATTAAAAAAGAAAAGGTGGCATGTTCTTTTGTTAATATTGGGCTTGGATCATATACAGTTTCTTACAAGACCAATTGTTCCTGTTATTCAACCTGGACTCTAACAAATATATCGTCTAGCGCTTTCAAGCAATTCTACAATAGACAATTATAGAGGTTTATACTTAAACGCAATTTATTAATGAATTAAGAAAATAATTTTCATTATTATAAATTGTCATTATAATTTTCTTTTGAGTGGGGTCATTATAAATTTTTTATTATAAGTTAATAAATTAAGGAAACATACTTGAATTCAAGTTTGTGTCGAATCACACTAGAAAACTCAAAGATTATTTAATGTGAGTGGTGCTTGTGGTGTCAGAAACAGATCTGACCGTTGGGTCAATTTGATTATGACTTGACTTGAACCTGGTTTGACCTGTGAGGTCAATCCCAGATCTGACCGAAACATAACCTGCGATTACCCAGACCTGACCGGCACCTGACAAGATTATATGCTGACCTGACCAGACAGACCTGCATTCAAACTCGAACCCGACCGTACTCTACCAGATATTACTAAAATTCAATTATTTTTTTATATCTACAAAATCATTTTAATGTATTAATTTATATAATTTATTATATTTAATAATTTATTAAGTAAAAAATTAAATTACATTTAATTTAAGGGTAAAATTTGAATATCATGTACTTGTTTATATTTTCATTTAATTACCCAATGTCCCCATTTTCAAATAATATTAAAAAATATCTGGTTAAATCCTATCCTCCAAATTTATTATCCCATTTTAATATTCTACCAAAATTTCCCCATTTTTTCCACCATTGTAACCCAATAGCATTGAAACCTGACTAGACCGAGTAGGTTCAACCCAATTTGTTTATGATTCAACTATAATTCATGTTAACTAGATTAAAAAAAATTGCCTTATTTGATCCAATGTTTCAAATCGACCTATTTGAACAACTAGATCCCTCAAAATTATTAAAAGGGATATTCCATTTGGTACCATTGAATTTTTGGCTTTTTCATTTGGTACCACTGTTATTTTAAAATTCCACATGATACCACTCTAATTTAATATTAATCTTTATCATACCATTTTTTAAGTAAAATGTTAGTTTTTTTTTTTTTTTTTTGAAAGAAAGAAAAGGGATTTCATTAAAATTTCGCCAAACGGCACTTACAAGTCATTTCTGAAAAACATAAAATTCTAATAGAAATACATATCACCCTAGAAATGTAAACATCGCAGATTTGACTTAATTTTGCCTTAATAAAAATCTTCATCTGAAGCAATGCAATCTGTGAGTTCGCTCTGGTTCGACATACGATCTGCAGATGCGGAAATTGGTGATGAACGTACTCCAATAGTCTTCCATAATTTTACAGAAGTTGTGAAACCCTAATCTTCAGGTTGAATCTCGAACTTCAACCAATGAGAATAATTTCTCATACCTAAAAACAAAAAAACTATACTCACAACTCCCATAGGGGAGAAGGAGATTTCCAAAACAGAAACTAAAAACCCATAAAGGGTTTGAGAAAATCTCATAAAGAGATACTAATTTATTGAACAAAACAAGAAAATGAACTAAAAACTGAAAATAAAAGGGAAAAAGGGGCTTACCATGGATGAAAACATCCATGGCAGCCCCTAATTGATGAAGAAGGGGTAAGGGAGGCTAGGGTTTTAGAGAGAGAAAAGGAGAGGGGAGGCTTACCATAGGTGGTTCTAAGTAAAATGTTAGTTAATGGTTGAACAAGAATTAGTTAATGGTTGAACAAGAATACGATTTTGTTTGGGTTTGCATGTTTTTATTTGCAGTTGCAAAAATTTAATAAATTAAGATTATAGGGTGTCGTTTTAACCCTTCAAACTCTATTTTCCAGTTAAAAGTTTCATAAAAATAATCATAATATTCTATGTCTTTTTTATTGTCAAATATGACCTCAACTTGGACCTTAACGACTAAAACGATTACTAAAACCTTAACGCAAACTAAAATATGTAAATCGAAGTAAAACTCTAGCCTATTCTAACTTAAATTAACACTTTACTTAGTTGAATGCTACAATAGAGAATAAAATCTGATTATAGTGGTACCATATAAAATATCTGAAAAATAGTGGTACCATATAGAAAAGCCAAAAATACAATGGTACCAAACGGAATTCATTGCTGGATTGGACAAGAAACTAGCCAAGAAGGTGGATCTACAACCCTACTGGAGTTTTGAAGAGGAAAAGGAACATGATGAAGAGGCAACAGATGAAGTAGACTCAGAAGAGGAGCCAGTGCATGAGGGACAACAACTCCTTGTGAGGCGCATGCTCCACACACAACCAGCCCCTTTGGACCACACTCAAAGGGACAAAATCTTCTTCACTCGTTGCTTGGTAAAACAAAGGGTATGTGATTTGATCATTGATAATGGTAGTTGTGCTAATGTAGTGTCTACCACTCTTATTGAAAAACTACAATGGCCTACTTCAAACCATCCACGCCCCTATAAGCTCAATTGGCTCAGTGATGACAATGGTATCAAGGTGACAAAGCAAGCCTTGATCTTGTTTGAAATTGGTAAGTTCAAGGATGAGGTTCTATGTGATGTATGCAACATGGATGCTTGTCACATCCTTTTGGGACGCCCATGGCAATATGATCGACATGTGAAGTATGATGGGCGTACCAATGTATGCATTGCTACTGTGGGAGATAAGAAGACAGCCTTGAAACCCTTGACTTCCACTCCTACAAAGAAAGGCACATTGTTAGTGCGTACTAAAGAGATTGAGAGGGACTTGGAGAAAGCACATGAAGGGTATCTTTTAATGATACGTGAGGTAGAAGGGGAACAACAAGAGTACAAGGTTCCTAAACACCTTGAACATGTCATTGATGAGTATAGTGATGTGGTCCCTCAAGACTTACCTCCAGGATTGCCACCTGACAATGCATGATTGCATTCAAGCTGGAGTTACCTGGAGATTACAATGTAAGTGCCACTGTGAATGTGGGAGATTTGGCACCTTATGTCCATGATGATGATATGACTCAATTGAGGTCAATTGTTTCTAAAGAAGAGGAGGATGATACAGGAGTAGTGGATGAAAGTTTACTAGCTCTTGCATACAAAAGCATCTCATTAAATCTTGGCTCAATTGATGTACATGGAGGACTCTTCATGGGAATGACTACTAAGGTGGTAGCATGCTTGCTAACCAACCAAGGTAGTATGGAATAGGCGTGTGAAATGAACATGTCTATGAGGATCCTAATTCTATTAGGATTCATATCTTTAAATGCTTTACTAGTTATAGTTGTATTAGGAATCATGGTTTTGCCTACGTTCTCAAAACGATGGATTTTACATGATTCAAAGAGTCTAAGGAGTCTAGGACTTAGGGACTTGTCCTAAGCCTATTAGGAGTTGGTTTATGTCTACTAGTAGGAGTAGGATGTTTGTTTCCTACTAGGATTAGGGTAATTAAACTAGTATAAATATGGAGTCTATGTAGTTCGAATATTGACAGAATTAATAAGAATTTTCGACTGTTTTGAGTTAAACATTGATTGTTTACAAATCCTCTTGAGTGTTGGTGGCTTAGCCTTTATGCATTCAAAACCCTTAGTATTATTTCTTGTGGTGGCTTAACCTTTATCATTGAATAATCTAAGTACTATCCTGGTTACTTAGTTTGAGTTCAATTAAATTATTGAATATTATATTTACTAAAACTAAATTGAACAAAAATTGAGTTGAACCTGACAGATTTTAACTAAAAATCGAACTTAACCAAAACTGTTTTGTAACCAAATTAATTTATTATTATCTAGATCAAATTGTACTTAAATTCACAAGTCAATTATTTTTACTTTTATTTTTTTATTAAACTTATTATTATAAGCTATAATACCTTGAAATATGTGAGTATTTCACTAAAATTAGAGTAAATTGGATGGTTGATCTTGATGATCTTTTAAAATCGCTGATTTGGGATCTTTTGCTTCCTATCTTGATTGCCAACTCACGCATAGCTAGCGAGTAAGCAACACGCTAAACTAGTTACTTTTCCTAATTACTCCATATCTTGAACCCCCATAACATCAACTTACAAAACTATTTCTAGATTCCAAACCAATGATTTTAAAACGCTTAATCAAGTACTTCTAACTGAGTTAAGCATAAATACAGGATTTCACATTTGGTATTTTTCACCTTTAAGGACCTCCCACTTTTTTTTTTCACCTTTAAGAACCTAACATTTACTTTTAGGCCATAATTAAATAAAACTAACCCAAGTGTGGTAAAGCCATGGTTAAATGACATAAAGTAATAATGACGTGTCTTTCTCCCATCACTACTTCTTCTTCTTAATTATCCTCTCTCTCTGTCCTCAATTCCTGTAAAATTTCAGCAAAATGTGTTTTGATCATTTTGCAATTTGAGTAATTTAAGCTTCATTTTCATGGTTTTATTCATTTTTTCTACCTTTACTCTTACATGTTAGTTTTCTCTCTCCTCCCACCCCCATTTTAAATTTGGGTTCTAAAGTTTGAAACTTTAGTGTTTTTTCTTTTGATCAATTTGATTGAATTTTGATTATTATGGCTTTTGGGTTTTACCCATTTTATTTGATCAAGAAGTTTGTTTTTTTTTTAATTAATTGTAATTTTTTTTTTTAGTTGGAAATTTCTAGAATACCCAGAAGAAAAAGAAGGAAAGGGAAAATTATGTTGTTTGATTTTGCTAATTTGATGTTATATATAATTACTTTAGTGATCTAAACTATTTTTCTTCTTATGATTGATCTGTTGGTTTAATGCTACAGTACTTTTAGAATGTTTGCCTCAATGAGGGGGACTATAAGAATATATTGATTTTTGAGATTCTTTAATACTATATTAGGGAAATACTGTGTGAAATAAAATATCAGAAAATTGATATTTTTTTCCTTAATTAGTATTTATTTGTTTTTCCCTTAATAGGGATGCCCTGCATAATCCTGTAGTGTTTTAAGCAATGGGTAACCTTACATGAATGAACAATTTTTTTTTTTTTTAATAAAAATGAGATAAAAAGTAAAATAAGTTCACTAGAATTATGCTACCTATGTGTAGATTTGATTTCTGTGAATCATGAAAAATCTCATAAAATTTGCAATCTTTTTTCCTATAGCTTGGAATTCTGTAAGAAACTGTGAATTTCATGAGTTTTCAATATTAGTTCTGGTCATTTATTTAGATCGTAAAATAGAGCAACTAAGATCTAAAGTTTTTTTTTTTTTTTTTACAACCTGAAGTATTTCGATTTTCGTTGTCAAACTATATTCTCCAATGATCATTTACTACCATATATAGTTCAGATGAGGTATTTTAGTTTTATAAATGCAAGCAAGGACCTAAGTTTTTGACGTAATTAATGCAATGAAGGACTTAACTTTTTTTTAAAGGACTCCAACTTTTTCGCTGATGTCAGGTGAGTTAGATTTAACTCTAGGTCCTTAAAGGTGAAAAAAAAAGTGGGAGGTCCTTAAAGGTGAAAAATACCAAATGTGAAGTCATGTATTTATGCTTAACTCACTTCTAATTACTGGTTTTTTGCAGATCTTGTTCCATTGACAAGCACCACAAATAATATTTATCATTTTCGAAAAAGCAAGAGAGATTCTACATACAATATCATAATAGAATTAAATTAATAATAATTAAAAAAAAGACAGTAAACGAACAAATAAATTAATAAAAAAACAAGAAAAATGAATTACAAAATTCCTAATTATTCAGCGCAAAAAATAATGATATACGAATTAAAAATCTAAAAAATAATATCTTAACAAGCTAAATTAATAAACGAATTGCGAAAATAATATACATTGACAAACTAAATAAAAAAACAAAAAAAACATTCAGACTTGTTGAAGATTTCGACAATATTTCTGGGATACATGAACAAGCTAAATTAAGAAACGATTTAGAACGACGAACAAACTAAATTCAAAATAGACAAAAGAAACTCTAATCCTAACCAAAAAGGGTAGATAAAAAAATACTTAAACCCAATTCATGTCCCTTCAACAAACCCAATTCGAACTCAAATTTCTTCAATCTCAAACTCTGAGCTTTAGCAGAACTAGAACTATTACTACTTTTGACACTTTTTACTCAAACACGATGGCGGTTTTGAATGACGGTGGAAACTTCAGGTGGTTGTTGGGGAAGCAAATAAGGAAAAATGATGGTGGCGGTGAGAGAGGATCTGAAAGAAGAGATAGAAGGAGCAGATTGGGAGAGGGGAGATAGATGAAAAATGTAGGGGACTTCTTTTATACCTAATAATATTAGAGTTTCTAAATTCAATCTCATCCGTTGGATCGAAATCATCAACGGATGAGATTAGATCCCATGTCTTTTTCCTCTTTTATATTTCAATACACAATTAATGGTTAGATTTTAATCCTTCTCATATCAATGGTTCTAATTCATGATCAATGATATCATTCTTTAACCAATAGAAAAATAGAATAGCCTACCACATGGATTGATGACCTATAATAAATGGGTGAAGGGGAAATCTCAACTCTGCGTCCAGAGCCTGCCGATACACGACAAAATAGCCGGAGGAGCACTAACGATAGTATCCTCTCTACCCGGCAGGACGAAAGAATACCCCGACATAGGTATTGCTGAGGAGATGTGCCTAAGGTCTGTACATACTCGTCCTAACCAACTATTGTTGGCTAAAATAAACCTAGGGTCAGACAGAGGACCGAGGCGGCGTCTTATTTCAGAAGAGGTGGTAAAAGGCTTGTCCGAATCATTGGACGGATCAGATGCAACCTCAGCCTCATTAACCTCGTCCATAACCATGTCTTGTCCGGACGGACTGGCCTCGGAAGACCTCTCAATGGTTCTTTCCTCCTGGACACTTTCAGGAGAAGGAGTTCTGTTTGCTGACCGAGCGCTCTGCACTTCACGCTCCCCTTCTTCAGGAATTTGGCCAGTTGACGCCTCCATTTCTGAGCTTGAGGTCGGGAGATTTAGTCCACGTCTTAGGCGAGCGGTTTGCTTAACGCGCGCCAGATTACCCTGCACAAGTAAAGACTGGGTCGTCTGACTTTACCGTCCATGTCCATAAAAATAAAATGCATGTCCGGCCAAAATAGGCCCAACTCTAGAATGTGGCGAAGATGGAATGCTCTCTGTTCTAGTGTTAAGGCCAACCCTTATGCGTCCGGGATTATTCGATGAAGAGGACGAATCCGTTTTTCTAAAAACTAATGAAAAGAAAAAATAAAAATTGAGAACTAAAAGAAGAAAAGGGATACCTATTAAGATTACTCGGACGGAGGAAGAAGGTTTTCGAGATCTCGGACGGATGCTCTTTCTCTCTCTAAAAGTTCATTAAAAATTCGGCAGGGTCTCTCTCTCAGAAAAATTCTTTCAAAGTGTGAAATGAATTCAAAAAGGACAAAGGCATATATTTATAGGGAGGTAAAAATTACCTCCCCATCTGGTAAAAATAACTGTTGCATTCAAAAAGCCTCTAAAGGTTGACCTGTTGAGACCGACAAATTTGCGCCCTCTACACTTTGAAAAAGATATGGCTGTTCTGTTATTTTAAAAGAGAATTTTAACCGTCTTGGCGCCTAAATGGTAAAATTCCTCTTTTAAGGGGCAAAAGTTGTAGCCTAAAGATCAACGGCTCTAAAAAAGGACATGTGGCTTCATCTAGCCCTACACGTGTCTCTTCCCTGCTGTAGGAAGTACAGTGTCCAAAAAGCATATAGCTGAAAGTACAACCTTTTCAATAAAGAGTTATACTAGCCCACCTTTTTGGCCCAATTTGTACTTAGGCCCAGCATTTTAAAAAATTATTAGTATAAAGTGGACGATGTGTACTCTCCAATCAATGCTTGCCACGTGTCATAATTTCATTGCTCAGCCAATCAGGGGCTTCCAAATTAGGGTGACCTCAGGGTACAACAATATTTCAGACACTATAAATAGTCCTTGAAATCATGAGAAAGGTACGTTTTTCAGAGCAGTGTACTGTTATTCTGCCATAAATTCTCTCTCTCTACTTTCTCTCTCTAAAAGTTTCCTTTCGTACTCCTGATACCTGACTTAAGTTTCGGAGGGCGAAATACCACCCAAACCTCCAAGTTGGATCCCTTTTTGCAGGTTTGGAAGCGGAGCTCAGGTTCGAGTTAAAATCCAGTTGTTGTTGCACAAGTCTCCTATGTGAAGAATCTATTGTTGGGGGTAGTTGTATTTTGCGGAGTTCTGCACTACGTAACAATTTGGGATTGAAAAGATAAGTAATTTGATGTTTTTCCTTGTATAAAATTTTTTATAACAAAAAATTATGAGATTTTACTATTATATAAATTTTTAATTTTTTTGTTGCGTTTTTATATACTTAATTGAATAGATTTACATAATTTTTTGCCTGCATGCAAAAAAAAAAGCTAACAATTAAAACCTTCCCTTCCTTCAATGCCATTCGAATTAAGGTACGTCTTTTATTTTTTTTGTTGGTTAAATATTTACTATTGAATATATACAACTTAAATAAAATTCTGATAAATTTTATTCTATTATTTGATCTTTATCTTTTTTTTGCTTATAAATGATATAATTGAAAACTATAACCATTTCACTGCCTTTATAATAACTACGTAAAAAGTAATTTTAGTTTATTATTTTTTAGTATTTATAATTACCTCAAATATAAGTTGAATGGAATAACTGACAAAAATAAATGGATTGGTTTGATTTAAAATCGATTAAGTTAAGATTTTTTAACCTTTTATCGTTTTATTTTATTGTTTTTAAGTGATGAAAATCTATAACATAAAAAATTTACTGATTTTTTTTATCACTCCTAAATAATGTCTTCATTTTATCAATTGCACAAACTTTTGTCATCACTAATTTATAATCTCTACCTGAAAAATCATTATTTTTTGAATTTTTGTTTCACCTTACCAATTAAAATTGAAAGAACTTTGATATTTATAGATGTTCAGATTGTTTGTTGCACTACATTTTGTAGATTATTTGTTATAATTATTTTTGTTTATAACTTCAAACACATTATATCAGCATATACTATTCAATTATATTATCTAATATAATGTAGTTGAGAAATTTAAATATATGAAGAGTGTAGTTAAATAAGTACATGAATGGTATAATAGAAAAAAAATATTTATAGGTTTATTATTTCATATGTTATTATATTTTTGGTTGCAAAAAACAACTCAACCAAAAATATTAGATCTGATTTCAACTTAATAGAATTTATGTAAGTTGTTGTAAAATATACTTGTAATTTTTTTGTCTTATATAAAATAACATATTACTTTAAAGTTATATTTTAGACCTTTACAATTTATACAATTCATATTCCATATACACATATAATAATATATATTAAGTTAACAATTTAGAGAGCAAGTTAATGTTTGCATCACTATATTTGATTAAATGGATTTACTAACAAATAGTAAACCCTTGGTTTTTATAGTAATAAAATAATTAATCATATGTCAATTGGTTTTAGTAACTTGTCTATGCTTATAATTTACAACATATAATAGTCCATGATATTATCTATAAGTGGCTGTATAAATTTATATTTATTGAGATTGTTTTTTAATCCATGCATGAATATAGTTATCTTTTGCAATTTCTTATCTTATTATGTTTGTTACTTACTTAAAATTGGCATGCTGATTTTTTGCCATGTTATATTAGGCAACTTAGGTCATAGAAAATTACTAAACCATGCATTATATATTTCATATGTTTATTACCACCAATAGTCATCATTTAACAAAAGGTACCAATTTTTTATCGATTTACTTATATAGATTGATTATATGTTTTGTGATGAACTTAGTGAAGGTTGATTAAAATCAATATAGTATTATTTATAAGTTGAGCTAGATTATACATTGATTGAAATAGTAACTTTTAGGTTATTTGACTAATTTTTTGTAAATGTGTATAATTAATTTTTGATTGAAATACTGGCTTTATATTTTGATTGCTATTATTTAAATAAACATCTATAATATGGAGTGTTTAAAACAAAGCAAATAACCAAACATGTTATTTTGTGTTGCTTCTTTTTCAATATAAGTGATGCTTAGGATAACTTGAAAACTCATAAAAATTTAAAAGTAACTTTAAATGGCTAATCATAGTCCTAATATACACCTTGCTATATATTATGAAATGTAGACGATTTAAAATGTTGTAATTAAATTATGATTACCACATCACATCAAACTACTACCTACTAATTAGTATATTTATTATTGGTATTACATTATCCACACAAATACAAAATAATTTCAAAAATAAGTATGAAATGCAAATACCATTAGAGATGTCGCCTAAATAGCGCTTCTTTGAGAGATACAACTTAGATTTATTTGAGAAGCAATATGTTGTTCTTGTTGATGAGCATGAACATTACCTAAACACATAAATATAAGTTCATGTTAGATGTAGCATAATGTCATCCACAGATATATAAGTTCATGTTAGATGTAGCATAATGTCATATGCAATTCTCAATTATAATAACATGGAATGATTAATACTTACCATGTATTATTCTTTGATTTTTATTACGCTTTTGATGTAATATGTACTTCCTGTTTTCTCTCGCTAATATGTAATTTTTCTTTTGAGTAGCCCCTCCAGTCTTTATGATTGATATATCCGTGTGTGCATTTTCTTACACTTGTTTTCCAAAGCTTGTTACAACTGATTAGTGAATTAGTTATATAATGACAAATCATATTTCTATTAATAAGTTAATAAAAGTATATTACCATTTGAAATATCGCTCATAGGAGAGCATTGACTTGTTAATTGATCTCGATTCCTTGTCAACGAAGTGGAGCATTGTGTCTTACTTGACCCTGTTCATAAATCGAATTTGTATAAACAATGGCAACATATATATTATTATATATAACGTAATATAAGATTTAGTATAAAAAAATAATCATACATATAGTATTTATCGTATGTGCAAGTTATTATTTCAATGACTTCCTTATAGTTTTTAGATATTTTGCATTTTATTAATAAGTCTTTTATATTTCACAATTTACATGTCAAACTGCAATAAGAATTACAAATTAACAAACTCTTAAGTTATTCGGATACACAAATCTTTTGCGAAGATTTAAGGTGAGCATCTTCATTCTTATATATTTTACTAATTTATTATAATGTTTTATTAATTTAGAAAATGTCCAACTAAATCGTCTACTATAAGCTTTAAATGTTCAAATTTGATATTCCACCTAAAGCTTATATGTGTATAGTAATAATTAGTTATTGTAATTTGTTTTATGTAAGTTGAAATGTAATAATTTTATTCATTGTATTTATTCGAAATTAGGTAGAATACGAAATTGAATACATAGAAAGCAATTTGACAGATTAATTTTGCAGAGGAGAGAGAAAGTGTGTGAAAGAGAGTGGATAGTGAGGGAAGGTGAAATTTCCGAGGAACACAAAATAAATCATTTATTAACGAACTATATTAAAAGATGAACATCTAAGTATACTTAAGACATAAATAATAGCAAAAACAAAGTTCTTGATTACAATTGCAAGCATCACACACTCTTCTTGGTTCATTCGAAACTTCGTATTAACAATCATCACCTTCCCAAATCTTTCTCTAAACATTACATGATTTTTTTTTTTCGCATAAAAAAATCCTTATTCAATAAAAAGCTTATTATCTATCCATATTCTAGAGAAATTAGAACGAACTTTTTTTCGGTATTCTACAATCCCTTTCAAATCCATGTTCATTGGTGTTGTTGGTATAACTTTGAAACCAAGCTTCTTGTAACTCGTATCTTTACTACATAGATATATGAGCCCTAATAAATAACTTCGCACTAAATATCCTTCCTTTGATGCTTTATTAAAACATGCAATACAATCTCCTAACTTCGATTGGGTAAAAAATTATACCTAGACAAAACCATAAAATTAATTTGTTAACTAAATGTAACAGGCTTGTTTTTAAAAGCATTTATTAAAAGCTAATCATAATTATTAAGTTAATTATTTTCCGGATATTCTTCTTTTACTTGAGTTCGAGTATGGATATTTATCTTGTCATATTTATAATATATTTATTTGTTTAATTTTATGAAATTATTTGTATTATATGTTTTGGATTTTAGTTATTTAAAAGTATTTGAGTAGTATTTGTCGAAAGTTTCCAACTAGAGTCGGTTTCCACTTTCATTCTTATTCGTTGGTTTATTTTGGAACCCACAATACCCCTTTTATCGGTTAAGGAAACAAAGCTAAATCCAATACCTCTCTTTCCCGTGTTTTCTATTCCCGAACCCCAGAACATGAAACCCGACCCCATGTTTCTCTTGCACCCTTCTTTATCTCAGCTCGTCAGTGTTCCAATTTTGCCGGAATTTTCCCTTGCCGCCAATGCTCCTTCGTTTTATTTTTTCTATTCGTTGTTGTGCGTGTGGTGCTGCTCGCAAGCCACCACATTGCTGCCGTTGTTTTGTCGTTGCTATTGTTGATGGTCTTCACCACTCCTCTCGTCGGAGCTTTCTCTCTCCTTCCTTGAGAAATTCTCTCTCGTCGCTTTGTGGTTGTTCGTGGCCGGTGTTGTTGTTCGCCGATGAAAGACAATTGTCGCGGAGCTGTTCTTGCTGTTGTTGTGGTCTTCCCCTCCCCTGTTCTTACTCGCTTTGATGCTGTTGATTATTGATGCCGTTGTTGTTGGTTGTCGCCGCTGATGTTCTGGCGTTATTGGCGTCGCAGTGGGTTGCTGCTGCCAACACCTTGTTGTTGGTGGTTGAGGCAAAGTACAGAAGGTACTTTCCCTTGTGTTATGAGTTATTGTTGGTAGTTTTGTTCTATTTTTGTTTTTGAATTGTTGGTACTGTTGTTATGTTGTTGTTGTTGTTGTTGTGGTGGTAGGTAGTTCTTTCGGTGTTGAAACAGTTAACGTCCTCAATAGAGTCCGCTAAATATGTGAAGAGTAACGTCCTTGCTGGATAACTGCACAATACGCAAACGTGAGCTACCCTCGGGGTGGTTGTGAGGAAACCCCCTCCGACGCTCAAGTCAGTAATGGTCCCACTAGGATTATAGAGAGAGAAACTAGAGAGAGGAAGATAAGCTATTTTCAGTATGAGAGAGAATGTACCTGCTGAATAGTACTATTGGGGTATTTATATAAGTATTATTCCTCTGACAGGGCGTGTAATCTTTCGACACGTGTAGGGCTGTGACGCACTTGACAGGTGGGAAGATTCCCTTGCTTTTGTCTTGTTAGGCGTCCGCCAACGTTGCCGGTCCCTGGGGATGAACTGACTTTGGTGGAGCAGTAGATGTTATATCATGCTCGCGTCCTCTACCGCGCTCGCGGACTCTTTATATGTGGCCGCTAAGACACTTGGGTTATACCCATACAACTAGCCCGCCAGCATCTTTTGGGGTCTTGACCACTAAGGATGTTACTGGATGGACGCAAGTATCTTTGCTGTGTTTAATTTTTCGATGGAATAAATCTGAGGGTGCCACGTGTCACTGTGGGGAGTTGAAGAATTTCGAAAAGTTAATGATTGCTTTTCCGGAAATCCCGCCCAATACTTTACTAGATTTTAACTTCACCATGAAACTTGGCACGAATCTGGGGAGGAGTTGGAGAGTTTATTTAATCCCAGCCACTCGTCCGTACATAGATATATATGGGCGGTTGTTTTTTCTGAGTTTTTACCCTTTGCTCAAAAGTTTTCTCTTTCTTCTTCCTTTCTTTTTCTGACAGAACCTCCATAGCCTGAACCTTCCTTACTCAAGAACTGATCTTCTAGTGCTCCTTTTTCTTCGAAAAGTTAACCAACCTTCTAGTTTTTTCTTTCCGGTTTTAGTGCACTAAAAATTTCCCCCTTTCTTAACTAGCATTTTCTGGGTTTTTTCTTCACTCCCAATTTCGTGGTTTTCCGGCGGTTCTTCGGTTAAAGGCTCTAGCTTTCGGTGTTGTTTTGCTGTTTGGAGACTTTGCTTGCTTTTCCGGTGTCTTTGCTCTTTGTTTTCCTTCTTTTTCCAGCGACCCCACGTTTCCAGGTAACTTTTTGATTTCGTTCCTCATTTCCTTAAGTCTTTTTTGCGTACACTCATCATGTCGGACCAATCTGATAGCCAAAATGCTTTTAATGAAGCCTTTATGACCGAGAGTGACCCCTCTTCCCCCTCAGTTGACCGTGATTCAGCACCTGACTCGAGCCCTATGGGGAGGACTAGGTTATTAGCGGACATACCCCTTACGGTCGAAAGAGAGAAAGAATTAAGGTCTAAATTTCTTAACGACCCCTCTACTCCTGAGGAACATAACTTGACTTTGAGATATCTGACCGCCAGCCAGAGTGGCGACAAACAGACGCTTAGAGAACTTAGACACCAAATCTTGGCTAGGCGTTCTCGTAGACACCCACCAGTTGGTGCCGTCCCTGGTCTTGATGTTGCCCCTCTTAGAGAATATGCTTTGTTAGACAGTTTGGCAGACGCCGGGGTTAAGGTATCGTCCGATTTTTACGATCGCTTGCGGGAGTCTTCAACTCCTAACCCTCCTGTTAATTTAGGTGACGACAACGACTCGATTGCTACTGTCATGGCTCGTGACGATAATGCTGAGGCTGTCTACCAGCGGCCGACTGGTGATTCTGTGCCTTCGAAGGCACCAGTGGTTGGGGAGAGTTCTCGCTCTGGCCGACAAGAGGAAATTGCTGTCGGACTGGGAACGGATGCGCTTTGGCTGCCTGAAGATGCTACCACTGGTCCTTTGACTGTAGAAATAGATGGACTATGACGCCAGGATGCCCTAGACTTGGCGTATCCGAGGGTGGCGCGAAATTTATACCATATGTCGTCAGAATATCGGTTGATTGTGCCGTCAGAGGGATCTATCATAACTGAGTGTCCTCCCGGCCATGTGGCCGTTTATACTCACCATTTCGAGTTCGGACTTTGCTTTCCTCTGGATTCTTTTTTGGTAAAAATTCTGAATGCGTTCAACGTGTGCTTGGCGCAATTGACTCCGTTGGCGGTCCGTAACTTGATTGCGTACATTTGGGTTGTATGGTTTTTGGACTTCGCTCAGACAATAAATCTATTCCGTCATATTCATTGGCGGAAGAAAAATGGGTCCTCCCGTCTAGCTGGGTGGTGGTCGTTGATGACGGCTGACAAGAAGATGATGGTCCAACCCAAGGTGACTAGTTTGAAGGGTTGGCAGGATGCCTTCTTCTGGCTGCGGGTGCCTGATAAGTATCTTGTGCGCCGCCATTTTACAGAGCATTCTCCTCATATGGACTATATGCCCTTGGAGCCGTTAACTGAAGAAGAGTTAGCGGCATATGACTACTTTGACTCAGCAGATTACGACATCACTTATGATGATGGGAAGGTGGTTAGGTCTAAGGAGCCCTTGCACTGGCTTCCTCATTCAAAGTACATTATGGGGGATAGGCCTTTGTCGGCCTTCCTGTTATCACCTACTCATAAGAATGGTAAGTATTGATGTTGGATTGGTCTGTCTGATGACGATAATGAGACTTAGTAGCTTTTGTTTTGTGTGTATATATATATGTTTTTGTAATCTTCTCTTTCTTGTTTGCAGGCTTTGGTAATCTAGATCTCGACGTTAACCCATTTGCCTACCGCTCCTCCAAACGACTACGAGACAATGCATAGTAATACTAACGGTCGTTTGGGGGGGGGGGGAAACCGCCATGGGCCCCAAAAGATTCGCAGAGGTCTTGGGGCGTCTACTAGCTCTCGCGTCCCTGTGGTTGCTGCCAACCTGAACGCGCCACCGTCTCCTGCCATCCCTCTCCGGTCATCTACCACCCGGAGTGTCAACAGAGGTGGCCTGAACAGAAGGCGGCCCCGGGAGCAGGTCCCAGTTGACTCTGCTGCTAACAAGAGGCAGGCATTGGGGGAGTTAAGCACCTCTGCCGCCAATGAGGTTGTTCAGACAGAGGATCTGGACGTGGACGCTACTGAAGAGGTCCAGGGGAAGAACGCAAATGTTACCGACCCTGGTACTACTGGCAGCACTTCTTTGCTGTCAAGATCTTCTTCCTCTCTCCGGGAGAAGATAAGGGAGTTGATCACTACACCCAGCTTCCTTTCGGACCTTTCTCCCGGTATTTTCTACCGATTCCGGGAGTGGATCGATAAGAAAGAAGTGCCACTAAGCGATACTATGGCGACCTCCTTTGCTCCCCAGGCCGTCACTCCTGGCAAGATTTACCAGCCCAATTGGGATGTCATGGAAGAGGAGTCGTTGTATTCTGACATCCCTTAAAACGGTGGCATTCTTGCCTATCGTATTCTGAAGGGCATGCAACTGCCATTGGACCGCCCGTCAGGTTCCTTGATGACTCCCATTTCTAGGATGGCTCATGACTAGCTTGTGGTATGACTTCTTACCCTTTTTTTTTTGTTTGACGTCCTTTTCTTCCTTTCTTAGGCTAACAATGCTGCTATTGAGTTGATCGAGCAATATATATTGAGTACCAGAAGTTGGCGGACACCTACAAGACTTCGCTGGAGACTTGCCAGGGTCTACTTAAGGATGCAGAGGATAAGCTGGTGCCGCTGGAAGATGAGGTGGATACTCTAAGGGAGAGAGCGGCTCTTTTGGAGGAGACTGAGGAAAACGTCAAGGCGTTGACCAAAGCAGTAGAGGTCGCTAACACTGAGAAGGAGGTAGCTGTTTTGGATGCCTCCGTTGCTGCTGAAGCTAGGGGGCCACTAAAGCCATTGCGGAGTTCAAGGCTTCCGACGAGTACGTGTCGAATCTCCATAAAAGGTACGATGGCGGCTGGGCAGCTGCTATGAGGTGTGTTTGCAAGGCCGTTCCAGGTTTTGACTGGAACGTTATTGAGGATTCTCATGCTGTCGGCCAACATCTCACGCCATTCGAGGGGGATCCCAATTTTGCTGATGAGGATGCCATTGTAGATGTGGATTGGTAGGCGTGTCGCGCACCTATCAAAAATAATTACCTAACTAACTTCCTAACTATGTAGCAGAGCAAGTCAGGGTCGAATCCACAGGGACAAATGTATCAAACACTAGATATCTTGACTCAATTTAACTAAACGAGTGACAAACAATGATGAAAAGGGTGTTGACTAAGACTAACACTAAACTACGATAATTACTAAGAACACACAAGATATAATCAATTAATTAAAACATCTAGAATTAAGCATCACCACTAGCATGACCAATACATGAATAATTTCCATCCCAAATAAACATAATCAACGGTTCAAGAGGAGTAATGCACCCTATAACTACCAAAGACCTCTCCCGAGTACCAATGGCTACTCTAAACAAGCAATCAAACATATTCCCATAGAATCATGCAAGAAAGAGGCATTAAGCATAGCATCACAATTAAATTCCTAACAATCCCATCTAACTATTCCCATAGAAGATATTCATACCATTGATTGGATCAACAAAACCATCTAGATTCAATTCCCATTGAAAATAAGATATACGGAGTCAAATCAAAATCACCTATCCCTAGTATGATAATGAGCATAAGAACAATCCAATCAAACAAGAACAATTGATCATATAAACTTGGGATTAATGGAAGAATTCATATATTAAATCATTGCTAGGGTTTTACTTAACCCTAGATTAATGGACTACTCACACATAATTGAAATAGCAAAACAAATAATAAACAAATTAAGAGACATAATAATAATGAAAGGAAAGAAGAGATTAAGAAAACTTAGTCTTTACTTGAAGGAATCAAAGCGTAGTAATCAATGTTTAACAATGGAGTAAACTCAAAGGCTCTCTAAAAAGTTATAAAATGTATTCTCTAGTAAAAAGGCGTGGTTTCTAATTCTAAGAAAATAGTATTTATATGTCTCGTAAAAGTGGCGCAACACGCGCTTAAAACGCTCAAAGATCGTCTCGCCCGACCGGTCGGGCGGATTTCGCCCGGTCGGGCGGTCGTCAGGTATGATGCTTCTTCGTCGCGCCTGGCCGGGCGCCTTTCAGCATAATAAATCTTCGCCTCGCCCGACCGCCCGGGCGGATTTCGCCCGGTCGGGCCCGCATGTAAAGTTTGCCTGGCAGGTTAACTTTTCTGAAAATGCGCTAAGTAAGGTTCGCCCGACCACCCGGGCGGATTTCGCCCGGTCGGGCGCGGGAGCAATTTCACTTGGAGTTTCAGCATCCGAATTCTGACTAAGTAAGAATCGCCCGACCACCGGGGCGGATTGCGCCCGGTCGGCGGTTACCAGGTTTTTGGGCTCGATGTGAGATTTTTGCACGTCCCGACTTCTTGTCTCATGTAGCGATCTCAAAGATTAGGAAATGCACCAAAAATAGGTTATTCCTACAAAAATCAATCTGAAAACACAACCACACTACAAGACACACATTAGTACTAAAAAGGGCTCCGAAGAGCGCAATTAACACCAATAATCCATGGGAAATGGGGGTAAAATTCTATATAAAATAGACATATCATGGATCCTCGAGATAATTTGATGCAAGGACCTCCTCCTTCTTAAAGTTTTTGGCGGCCTTCTCCAAGCTCCTCCTGCTCCTCCAACAGTCTTTAGCTTCCTGTTTTTCCCTTGTAATACTTTTGACATTTGATATTGTAATCCGCCTTTTGTTGGCGTTTGTAAACAATTACTTTTTAGTTTTGCTAAGTACTTTATTCCAATTAAAATCCTTTTTTATATTGGCCGCCATTGATATATCTTTTTGTAGTTGGCCGCCAAGCCAGTAGCTTTTATTCTATGGAAAAGTACTTTCTTACTTCTTTGTTTTCTTGCTTTCTTGCTATATTAGCACATGTATACTTGTATGGTTAACCGCTAGCATACTTAACCTATTATATGGCCTTTTGTTGTATGCTAGGTCTGTCGTGTGCCGTTAGCCTGTCATATGGCATTTACTTATGTGCTAGGTTTGTCATATGACCGTTAATGCACTTAGTCTGTTATATGGCTTTTACTTATGTGCTAGGTCTGTCATATGACCGTTAATGCACTTAGCCTGTTATATGGCTTTTACTTATGTGCTAGGTCTGTCATATGACCGTTAATGCACTTAGCCTGTTATATGGCTCTTGTTTATGTGCTAGGTCTGTCATATGACCGTTAATGCTCTTAGCCTGTTATATGGCTTTTGTTTATGTGCTAGGTCTGTCATATGACCGTTAATGCACTTAGCCTGTTATATGGCTTTTGTTTATGTGCTAGTCTGTCATATGACCGTTAATGCACTTAGCCTGTTATATGGCTTTTGTTTATTATACACTATTCAATCATAAACGACAATATTTCAAGGGACGCTAAAAGAAGTATATTATTTATGTTAAGAAATTAGCCTCTGGCCAAGTACATTTTATATCTTATACATAATACTTCTTCAACAATCTAGCGTTCCAACAGTTTTTAAGCTCCTTGATGTCCATGTCCCTGAGTATGAAAGAGCCGGGAGCGATTTTCTTGGAGATTACATAAGGACCTTCCTAGTTTGCGGTTAGCTTTCCTTTGATATGCGCTTTCCCAGTTTTTGCCGTTCTACGAAGGACCAGGTCATTCACGTCCAGTGGCCTTTCCCAAACCTTCTTGTTGTAGGCCTTACTGATTCTGTCCTTGTAGGCAGTGTTATGGCTGAGTTTTTGCAGGATGACGTTGACATAATGACATGATGACATTGACATAATGACATGATGACATTGACATGGCGACATGATGACATAACAACCATGGCGTGAAGACACGACGTAGAGACACGAAGCTAGCTGACATACAGTAACAAACCTGCTAAAAGAGGAAGGAGCTCAATAAGGCATTAAATCAGCAGTGAAAGCCGTTGGAGAGAACGAATTGTACAAAGGAATAAAAAGGATTGTGACGTTGAAGTATAATGAGAAAGATCTCCTATGATCAAGGTAATAGAATTTATTATTGTATTCGTTGGAAAAAAAAGGCAAAGGAAGAAAAGGCATACAAAAGAGGGAGAGGCATCATTAGAGTGGGCTACGGAAAATTTTTTGTATTAAGAGAAAAGAAAAACATACTCTGTAATGATTGTCACTAGACTATAGTGACAGTCAACCATAGTAGATTGGTGGATCTCCATCCACCCGCGGTTTTTACCCATCTTCATTGGGGTTTTCCGCGTCACCATCTTTGTGTGTTCATCCCCTTCGATCCCCATTGTATTCATTCTTTGCATTGTCGTATACAAAATCTGGTTGAAATCGTCCCGAACTTTAATTCTGTCGTAGTAGAAAAATTTTAGTATAAACAATTTGGCGCCCATCGTGGGGGCATAACCAGACCAGATACTGTTCAAAATCCATCAAATGGGGGAAACATCGAATCTCGACGAAATGCAGAGGCAATACGAACAAATAAGAGCAGAGATGCTCGAAATGAAGCAAGCTAATGAGCGGTTAGCTACCGACTTCACTACATCGCAAGAAAGGATTCAAAAATTGCAAGAGGACTTAGCATCATCCAAAGCTTCGAAGGTCCAACGTCGCACTAATTTGAATGACATCCCCTATATGAGGGACCTCTCTGAGTCAGACGAGGACGAGCCTGAGAATGACGGAGAGCCTGAGGGCGAAGAGCCCTTGAATAATGAAGAGAACGACCAGGGAGAAGGAGAAGCAAATCTTATGGCAAAGCGCATGATCCTGATCGAAAAGCAGAATAGGCGCTTAATGAAGCTCATGTCCCAGCTCCCGGGGGCTCCAACGCCAAGCATCATGGAGCATCCAGATGGTTATGCAGAGTCACCATTCGTAGAGAGGATCGCGAGGGCTGTGCTCCCCAAAAAGCTCAATCTGCCTACCCTCGCTGCTAATTACGACGGTTCGACTGATCCAGGAGAGCATGTTGCCCTGTACAAGCAGCGGACGTGGCAAGTGTCAATTCCTTGGCATCTGGTAGAAGCTTGTATGTGCAAGTCTTTTGGAGCCATGCTCACCGGCCCCGCTCTCAAATGGCTCGTATCTCTCAAGACAGGAAGCATTGGCAATTTTTCCACCCTAGTCAACAAGTTCTATGAGAAGTTTGAAGGCAATCGTAGCCTGGAAAAGCAGAGGAGCGACCTATATGGCGTCGTCCAAGGGACTAAAGAATCTGTTCGCGATTATTATAATCGCTTTAATAAAGAAATGATTAGCATTAAAGATCTTGATACTAAGACTGCCATTGAATGTTTCAGGAAAGGACTAATTCTGCGATCAAAGCTGTACAATCATCTGACGAAGTACCCGTGTCAAACGTTCGAGGAAGTCAAGTCACGAGCATTGGCACAGATGAGATTGGAAGAAGACGATGCCATCCTCAACACCATATCAACGCGTCGCGCACCAGAAGCTGCTAACGATCGGAAGGCTTCCGTCCCCAAAAAGAATAATTGGCGAAGTCACCCGTATGGTCGCTCAAACCAGGTAAACAATGTTGCTGACATTGTCGAAAATGCAGGTAATGACACGAGGACGAAGTCGCCAACCTTCCCAGATCTAGGATCTTATGGGTTCTCTATCGATGTCGGAGGCGTCATAAACGCCTTGACCAGAATTGGAGCACCCGTCCGTTAGCCAATGAAGAGCAACCGACCGGAGGCGCAAAAAGATCAGACAAGGTGGTGTCAGTTCCATCATGATCATGGCCATAAGACGGAGGAGTGCATTGCGTTACAACGTGAGGTCGCGTTCATGTTTAATAAGGTTCATCTCAAAGATCTCTTAAGCGACAAATGTAAAGCGTCCTTTGAGAGAAATCCTGCGCAGTCCGTCCCTCCGGCGTCGCCCACGCACGTAAAGGTAATTAATGTTATTTCTGGAGGGTCATATGTATGTGGACTAACGTACTCCGCAGCCAAAAGGGTAGCAAGATAGGGAACCCCTCGTCCGCCGTTTTTAAATCTTGCAGGTCAGCGGAAGAACGCAAGCTGGAAGCGATGGCAATCACCTTTTATGACGACGATGTTTGCGACGTAGAGCACCATGATGGACTAGTCATATCTTTGACTGTCAGTAATTGCTTGTTGAAGCGAGTATTGGTCGATGGGGCAGCTCAGCTAATATAATATTCAAAAGCGCCCTCGAAGGTATGGGATTGTGTGATAAGGATATTACTAAAAAATCTACTGTTTTGGTAGGATTCAGTGCAGAGGCCCAACACACTGTTGGAGAGGTCACGTTGCCAACATTAGCCAAAGGCGTCAACCTGCCGACTAGATTCAATGTTGTGGATTGCCCGTCTGCATATAACATCATTCTCGGCAACCCATGGATACATAAGATGAAGGCCGTCCCATCAACCTATCATCAACGCTGAAGTTTCCAACCAAGTGGAGCGTCCAAGAAATAAAGGGCGAGCAAAAATCTGCAAGAGAATGCTATAGCTCGTCGCTTAAGCCCCCAAAGGCAGCCATCTAGCAATTAAAGGATGGGTCAGCGCCCGACTCGCCCAATGAGCAGGACGTGGATGAAGTGACGCTTGATCCATCCATCCCCGATCATGTCGTTCGAATTGGAACGACGCTGTCGCAAGAAATACGAGGTTAGTTAATTTATTTTTTAAAGGCTAATCAAGATTGTTTTGCATGGTCCCATGAGGATATGACAGGAATCAGTCCCAACGTCATAACGCATAAACTCAACGTCGACCCCGAGCACATGCCCGTAAAGCAAAAAAGACACAAATTCGCGCCTGAAAGGAACCAAATCATCAATGACGAAGTTCAAAAGCTGATCGACACTGGAAAAATTCGCGAGGTAAAATATCCGGATTGGCTAGCCATTGTCGTGGTCGTGAGCAAGAAGAACGGGAAGTGGAGAGTCTGCATAGATTTCACGGATCTGAACAAAGTGTTTCCCAAAGACCCGTTTCCTTTACCTCATATCGACGCAATGGTCGACATGACGGCAGGCCACGAGCTCCTGACGTTCATGGACGCATACTCTGGATACAACCAAATACTGATGCACCCGGACGGCCAGGAAAAGACCGCGTTCATCACTGACAAAGGTATATATTGTTATAAGGTGATGCCTTTTGGTTTGAAAAACGCAGGAGTCACCTATCCACGATTAGTCAACCAAATGTTCACAGATCAACTGGGCGACACCATGGAAGTATACATAGACGACATGCTCGTCAAATCCAAGCAAGCAAGCAACGACGTCCAACACTTGTCGGAGGCTTTCGACGTCCTGCGGAGGTATGTCATGAAATTAAATCCCACTAAATGTATGTTTGGAGTGTCTGCAGGAAAGTTCCTAGGATATGTCGTTACGCAACGAGGGATTGAAGCTAGCTTGGATCAAATAAAAGCTCTTATCAACATCCAATCCCCAAGGAGCGTCAAAGAGGTGCAGAAATTGACCGGTCGTGTGGCCGTGCTGAATCGTTTCAAATCCAGGCCGTCCGAAAGAGGTCATCTATTCTATGATATCCTGAGAAAGAATAAAGGCTTCGACTGGTCGCAACAACATGAAGACGCGCTGCAAGAACTCAAAAAATACTTAGCGTCACCGGCGTTGCTGTCAAAACCAAACGACGGAGAGACGCTGCAGCTTTATCTTGCGGTGAGTAACGTGTCCGTCAGTGCTGTCCTGATACGAGAATCAGCCACTTTCAATCTATTACGTCAGTAAGTCTCTGCTAGATGCAGAGACCAGGTATTCCTCATTGGAAAAACTCATTTTAGCGATAGTTGTTGCTGTTAAAAAACTTAGGCACTATTTTGAGACGCATACTGTTATTGTTATGACTAACTACCTCGTCAAGTCCGTCTTGCGAATCCCCAAATTAAAAGGATGCATGAGTAAGTGGGCAATTGCGCTTAGTGCGTACGACATCCAGTTCCATCCAAGAACAACCATTATGTCGCAAGCGTTGGCAAACTTCGTGGCGGACTTTAGCCCAGAATTAGAAAAGCTGGCAAACGATGAAGTGGCACGGATTAATCAAGTAAACGACGAGTCTTGGGTATTGTTTGTTGATGGATCTTCTAATTTTCCTGGTGCAGGTCTAGGCATTGTGCTAAAGTCGCCACAAGGGGGCAAGGTAGTACGAGCCATTTGCTGTGAATTTAGAGCGATGAACAACGAAGCCGAGTACGAAGCACTTATAGCAGGAATGACGTTAGCAGAAGACATGGGAGCAAGGGCGTTAAGAGTCTTCAGCGACTCATGGTTGATAGTTAGCCAAGTTAAGGGTGAATTCGCTGCAAAAGATTCCAAAATGGCTATGTACTTAGAAATAGCTCAGCGTAAGAGTAAAGTGTTTGACCCATTTGATATTTTTGCAGATACCAAGGGACCCGAATACGCAGGCAGATGGCTGGCTAATCTCGGACACTCTTTAAGGGACATTTCGTTTACTTCCGTCCCTATTGTTCACCTGGCAAATCCTGCAGTCGCCAGGAATGTTGGAGACACCGTCGCGACAACGATTGAGCGTCGTTAAGACAACCAAGATGTCATTGGTAACGACAGCCACATCGTAGCTACGAGCGACCTTGGCACTGAGGAGGTAAGTGTCAGTTGGACAAAATCATTTTATGATTATCTTGCTAACGATATGCTCCCAGCAGACAAGGCAGAGGCGCGCAAAATTCGGTTTAAAGTGTCACGATACGTGCTCATTCAAGGAGTATTGTTCAAAAAATCTACCGCAGGGCCCTACCTGAGTTGTTTGGAAAAAGATCTATGGGGGCAAGTCTTAGAAGACATGCACGAAAGAACGTGTGGAAATCATTCAGGAGGGCGTAACTTATCCAATAGAGTGTTACACATGGGATACTATTGGCCCACAATGAAGAAAGACGCAATAAGGTATGTTGCCAAGTGCGATAGCTGTCAGCGACATGCAGGTATAATGCATAAGCCCTGTGAAATCTTGCATCCTACTTTAACACCTTGGCCTTTCATGAAATGGGGTATGGACATAGTCGGCAAATTACCTCCAGCCCCAGGTTAGAAGGTCTTTATGTTGGCACTAACTGATTACTTTTCTAAGTGGATAGAAGCAGGTTCTTTTCAACAGGTACGTGACAAGGAAGTGATTTCTTTTATACATACTAACATTATTTGCAGGTTTGGTGTTCCGTCCGAAATAATATGCGACAATGGGTCGTAATTTATTAGCAACAAGACGAGACGCTTCTGTGACGAATGGAACATAACGTTGCTAACGTCAACGCCAAGATATCCGCAAGCCAACGGACAGGCTGATGCCAGTAACAAGACGATCATTGACACTTTAAAGAAACGACTTACAGCCAAAAAGGGTAAATGGGCGGAGGCGTTGCCTTCCATCTTATGGTTGTGAGGCTGTTCTTGCCTTCCCAAGTGAACGTCCCGACTGCGAGATGTAGTTTAGCGACGGAGCAGCAGAACTGTGACGAGCTCATAAGCGACCTGTATACCATTGAAGAGTTGCGCGACGGAACATTGGTACGCATGGCGGCTCAGCAGCAAGTAGTCGCAAGGAGCTTCAATAAAAACGTCCAAGCCAAGGCCTTTGTGGAAGGTGATTGGGTCCTAAAAAAAGTATTTCAAAACACACAAGAAGCTAACGCTGGTAAGCTAGGGCCTAAATGGGAAGGACCATACCAAATTAGTAAGGTAGTAGGCAATGGAGCCTACCAATTGGTCCGACGCGACGGAAGCTCCATGCCACGTAGCTGGAACGCTACACATCTCAAACAATACTTCTTCTAGATAAGTGATGTACTTTGATTTCCCATCATTGTGTAAGAAGTAGATGATACTATAATTATGACTGCGTCGCTAGCTGTTAGCGACTGTAGTATTCTCTCACTGTGTGTTGTTGATTTTCAGGGAAGTAACTCTCGTCTGCTCCAATAACGTTGCAACAATCCTTACGATGCGACAAATAGACTTACATATGATTATATAATGAAACAAGAGGTGATGGCCTTCACTATTGAAAGTCTCTCGATCTTCTCATACTAAACGTTACAACAGGGGCACTGCTATTCAAAGCCACAACTGTTTTCGACGTTCAATATATTTTTCTGGCAATCGCATGTAAGTGTTTATGTACTTCCTATGTGTATTCAAAGTTGTTAAGTCCAAACGTTACGTATGAACGCCAACGAAGGCTTACTAAGTGCCTGACTATGCCTTAGGAACGTCAGAATAACGACTGAAACACACGCATGTTGCACAAAGTAAAAACATAAGATTAAAAAGCACAAAGCATAATTGTCAAAGTTATGGCCACTCCCATGGGCGACCCAAAAGTACAAATGTCAGAAGTTATGATCACCCCCGTAGGTGACCCAAAAAGTACTGAACAAAGAGTTACTCCCTTGAGTGACCCAGAACAAAGTTCGATAAAAGTTCAAAGAAAGAGTGCATAATGTAGAACGATTAAAAAACAAAGCGTCATAGGCTTTGTATGCTTCTTTTTCTGCCGACACAACAGTTGACGGAAGAGTGGCTGAGACCTCTTTCTCAGTCTCCGGGTCGGGCGGCACGTCCGACGCAATAAACCCGGAGAAAGACGGAGCATTCTCATCTACCTTCGATGAAGAATCTGCCGTCGCAGCCAAGTCTTCTGCGTCCATCAAATCCTTCATCGACCCCATGTATTGAAGGAACAGGTCGATATCCTTTTGTGGCGTCCACGACGCCATCTTCTTCATCAGGAACTGATACATCAGCTTAGCCCTGACCCTAGTCATAACCTCAGCCTCAAGAAGGTCCAGTTCATTTTTTTGTGCGTCAACGCTCGCTTGGAGAGTCTCGATCTCCCGACGCGAGGATTCTTCCAACTTACCCGCCTTCTTCCTAATTTCCTCCAGCTCTTCTCCATTTTTCTTTAGAGTTACCTCCATGCCCTCCATAGTCTTCTTGTAAGACTCCACTTCAGTGTCTTTGGACTTCGCGTCCGACTCAACCTTCTCCATCCTTTGCTTCATGGTCAGGTGACCCTTCAGCAGGGATGAGATCTCTCTCTTTGCCATAAGGAGATGTTGAGAGGACTGCATAAAGAGAGGAGCGTGTATGTCATTTGGCAGCTATAAGTTATTGTCATAATAGCATAGCGTCTTAAAGTAAGTTAAGTGTCTATACCTGGAATAGGAGCTCTAATCCATCCGACATCATGCGAGGGAGATTGTGTTCCTTAATCCTTTCCATAGCACTAGGAAAAAGGAACCTATCAACCTCTGGCCATATGGACCTCTCCAGCGACATAATGTCGTTAGGGATGGTCAGAGTGTATGAAGGCCCACTCTTGTCTGGAGCGGTCAGAAAGTCAGTTTTCCGCGTCTTAGACGCGACATCTTGTTCGTCGTCCAAATGGACGACGACCGTTGTATCCTTCTTTGTCGACGCCGTCGACAGGGACACAGTATCAGCAGAGGATTCCCTCTTGCGTTTGTGCAACATATCAACCAGTGCTTGGCTGTCCAAACTCCCCCTAGGGTGCAACTGTGATGAACCTGTCCAGGAGCGATAAGTTAATAAAATGAATTTTTCTAACAAACACAATGCCCTAAAACATAAAGAATAGGTAAATTTACCAGATGCCATAGATGAACAACTTTCTTGGGAAGCGAATAGAATTCTTCTGAACTGCCTGTCTTCTTCTGGTACTTTTAAAAATTTGCCGCAAAGACATTGAGACTCATCGCGATGCGATAGTAATTTACGGTTAAGACCTCTAGTAAAAACGATGTAAGAGTAGTGTTAACAACGCGACACGAATGTAAAAAGACTGAAAATAAACACACCTTCAGTATTCCAGCCGCCAATCAGGGACTTCCCAGGTTCCCCTAGAGACGACCTCTTCACAAACACAAACCTGTTCTTCCAACCTCGGTCGTTCGACTGAACTCCCCCAACCAGAGGTTCTAAACCTCGCTTTTGCATGTAGGGCTATTCTATCTTTTGCTTTGACCCTAATTTCATAGTATAACAGTAGGTCGTGAAGGGTGAAGGCTTCCTCCCACGACGTCGTCACCCTGTCGATGACGCTCAGAATCCGCCAGACTTGGAGCATAATCTGTCCAGGGCTGATCTGGTAAATTTGCATCAGGTCTCTTGCTAGGGGGGTGAAGGGAAGTCTGAGGCCTATTTTGATGGGGTGAGCACCACCCAGTTGGTGGGACATATTTCTGGTGGTTCATCAGATTCGGCGTTCCTCATAACACTATTGTAGGGCAAATTCCCTAAGTGTAAAAACCTTAGCACGTCTTCCTCTGACATCGTTGACAATTCATCCTCATTTTCATTCCTCTATTCCATAACTTTTTCTTTACCTCTCGATTTTTCTTGGTTTTTTACAAACGTCCTAATACTACGTCTACTAGGTGCCATAAGTGCAATTGAGGAAGAGAAGAAAACAGTGCGAATTAAAGGAATTGACGAACGAAAAGTATAAAATTACCTGGTATTAGTGATCGTTTTTCCGGCGGAGAAAATGATGAGAATTATGGAAATTATCTTGGTTAAGGAGAGAGAAAGATTTGGTGAAATTAAAATCCTTAACCGCCCCCGATATTTATGCCTTCAAAAATAATCATGACATTGGGCCAACGATTAGAATTAAACGGCTATTTAAAAAAAAAACTACCTTTTCGTTTTTTTTAGACCTTTGGGTTGCCTCATATAACCGCCTAAGCGGATTTTCCTTCCTTCCTTGTGTTTTTCCAAAAGATATTTTCTATAATTGTCGCACGAAATCTTTTCTATGCCTTTTTGCTAAAATATCTTGACTATGTTGAAGGCAATTCGCTTGATTTATTGATTTTTAAAAATTATCACATGGATTTTGCGTTACCTCGATTCGACAATTGGGGGCCAACTGTTATGGCTGAGTTTTTGCAAGATGACGTTGACATAATGACATGATGACATAACAACCATGGTGTGAAGACATGACGGAGAGACATGAAGCTAGTTGAGATACAGTAACGGATCTACTGAAAGAGGAAGGATCTCAATAAGGCATTAAATCAGCCGTGAAAGCCGTTGGAGAGAACAAATTGTACAAAGGAGTAAAAAGGATTGTGACGTTGAAATATAATGAGAAAGATCTCCTATGATCAAGGAAATGTTATTAATGTAATAATCATAGAATTTATTATTGTATTCGTTGGAAAAAGGCCAAAGGAAGAAAAGGCATACAAAAGAGAGAGAGGCATCATTAGAGAGGGTTACAGAACATTTTTTGTACTAAGCGAAAAGAAAAACATACTCTGTAACGATTGTCACTAGACTATAGCGACAGTCAACCATAGTAGAATGGTGGATCTCCATCCACCAGCGGTTTTTACCCATCTTCATTGGGGTTTTCCGCGTCACCATCTTTGTGTGTTCATCCCCTTTGATCCCCATTACATTCATTATTTGCATTCTTTGCATTGTCGTATACAAAATCTGGTTGAAATCGTCCCGAACTTTAATTCTGTCGTAGTAGACAAGTTTTAGCATAAATAGGCAGTTGCTCTTAGTTCCGCCATGAGCCTTACTTCCGGTAAGAAGTGCAGATTTTCCTTGAGCGCTTGTCCATTCTTTTCAAGGTTCTGATGTTTAATCCGATATGAAGGCAAGCCCACTTCGACTGGTAACACTGCTTTTGTGCCGAAAGCTAGCTTGAAAGGATTTTCCCCAGTTGCCTTTTTTTCTGTTGTTCAATTCGACCAAAGAACAACTTGTACTATGTCGGCCCATTTCCCTTTGAATTCATCTAACTTCTTTTTAAGGGTGTTTAGAATTTGCTTATTCGCGGCCTCTGCTTGTCCGTTGCTCTGAGGGTGGCAAACGGCTGAATACACGAATTTAACTCGAAATTCTGTTAGAAAAGCTTGTATGGGACGAAAATCGAATTGGACGCCATGGTCGAAGACGATAGCCATGGGAATCCCAAACCTTGTCATAATTTTCTACCAAATGAACCTCTTGAACTGACTGGCCTTGATTTTTGCTGTTGGTTCTACCTCTATCCATTTTGTAAAGTAATCAATGCCCACTGTCAGAAATCTCCTTCCTCCAGTTGCTTTTGTAAATAGGATGTCCTTCCCCCATTGAGCGAACGGGATTGGGCATAGGAAAGGCTGTAAATCATTGGTTGGTCTATTGATGATGGGAGCATATTTATGGCATTTGTCGCATTTCTTGACGTAATTCTGAGCATCCGCCAGCATACTCGACCGATAAAATCCCGTAGCGCCTACAGTGCCAAAGCCTTACCGCCAATGTGATTTCCACATATGCCTTCATGTATCTCCTCCAGGATTTTCTTGGATTCCCAGGCCGTTGCGCACTTTAGCAGAGGTAAAATGACTTCTTGTACAATTCGTCCTGATTTATGATGTACCAACTTGTTTGTCGCCTTAATTTTTTAGCTGATGTGGGGTCATTTGGGAGTGCCCCTGTCAGCTTGTATGCTACCAATTTGCTGAACCATTCCCCTTGCTAATTTATACTGTTGATGGTCACCACATGTTCCGAGATGCTTTTCTCTTTTTGCATGTCTATTGTGACTGTCCTCTCTACGCTGAAGAAGTTCGAACTGGCGAGCTTAGACAGGGCATCCGCTTTTGTGTTTTCTGCTCGTAGTATTGCTTGTATTTCAAAATGGTGCAGCTGAGCTATCAGCTCCTTAGCTTTTTCCATATACTTTATCATGTTAGCTTCTCGGACTTCAAAATCCCCTTTTAGCTGACCGCTAACCAGCTGTGAGTCCGTCTTCAAGAGCACATGTTTTGCACCGGCCGCCAGACACATCCTTAAACCTGCTATTGCGGCCTCATATTCTGCCTCATTATTCGATGCTGGGAACGCGAACTTGATGGCGTACTGGTAACTGTTCCCCGCTGGACTGGTCATTACTAGCCCTGCTCCGGATCCGCTATCAGCAACCGATCCGTCTACTTCTAGTAACCAGTTTTCTTTTTGTTCTATCTCCTCCTCTTCATACGAAGCTTCTACAACAAAGTCTGCCAAGGCTTGAGCTTTGATGGCGGTTCTAGGCTTGTATTGTATATCGTATTCTGATAGCTCCACGACCCATTTCAGCAAGCGACCTAAGCTATCCATCTTTTGCAGAGCCTTTTCTAGCGTCTAATTTGTAAGCACTTGGATAGGATGACAGTCAAAGTACGATCTGAGCTTTCTTGCTGCGATTATCACGGCCAGAGCCATTTTCTCCACTAGCTAGTAGCGGCTTTCTGGACCGTTAAGGATATGGCTAATAAAATATATAGGATGTTGTCTTTTTTCCTTTTCTACCAATAATACGGCCGCAACCATTTTTGGCGAGGCTGAGACATATAGCTGCAACACATCTCCCGTTTCTGGCCTGGTGATAGTGGGTAAGCTTTTTAAGCACTCCTTCACGGCCGCAAACGCCTTGCTCTATTCTTCTCCCCACTCGAACTTCTTATTTCCCCTTAGCAGAGCAAAGAAAGGCAGAGCCTTATCTACTGATTTGGAAATGAATCGAGTGAGGCCGCCATCCTTCCCGTCAATCGCTGGATATCCTTCACGCTCTTGGGATCGGGCAAGTTTGTAATTGGCTTGACTTTCTATGGATTCGCATCAATCCCTCTTTTGCTTACAAGGAAGCCTAAGAACTTGCCTGCTTTCACCCTGAAGACACACTGCTTGGGATTAAGCTTCATTTGGTATTTTCTCAATGTCCGGAAAATCTCTGCTAGATCCTCTAAGTGTTTCCGGTCAGTCTTACTTTTGACAATGGAGTCGTCAACGTAAGCTTCGATGTTTCTTCCCCTCTGATCCGCGAACACTTTATCTACTAGCTTCTGATATGTAGCTCCAACATTGCAAAGCCCAAATGGCATTGCCTTCTAGTTGTATACTCCACAATCTGTGATAAACGTCGTTTTCTTCCTGTCGACCTCAAGCAGGCTTATCTGATGCTAGCCCGAGATTGCGTCCATAAAGCTCAATAAGCATGGCCGCTAGTAGAGTCTACTAGCTGGTCTATTCTGGGTAATGGGTAGCAATCTTTTGGGCATGCCTTGTTGAGGTCCGTGAAATCCACGTACATTCTCCATTGTCCGTTAGCTTTTTTCACCATGACTACATTGGCCAGCCACTCTGGGTAGTCACAAGGCTCAATGAAGTCAGCTGCTAATAACTTGTCGACCTCTTCCTTTACAGCCATATTATTTTCGGCAGAGAAATTTCGCTTCTGTTGCTTGATGGGGCGGACGATGTTGTCCACATTCAGACGATGTACCATCACAGCCGGGTCTATTCCTGGCATCTCATCCGCCGAGAACACGAAGACATCTGTGTTTTCTCGTAGGAGAGTTACCAGGTTGATCCTGACATTTGGGTCCATATCTGTTCCGACAGCCACAGTCCTTTTCGGATCTTCCGCTAGCATTTCTTGCCGAGTCTCTCCATCTGGTTGGGGCCTTGGCGTATCTTCCGGCCTGGCTTCCAACTCTTCCATAGAAACCTCCATCATCTCTTCCTTCTCGTTCTCTTCTTCATTCATCAAAGCTATCCTCTGAGCCCGCCTCTGCTTCCTGGTTGGCGGATTTACTTCTTCCACTAGCATCCTTTTCGTTGGTTGCTTAAGAGTTGTTAGGTATCATGACTTAGCTGCCTCTTGATTTCCCTTCAACTTGGTTGTCGTCCCCACATTAGAGACGTACAACATAGTAAGGTGATATTTAGAGACAATTCCTTGAACGTCGTGGATGATAGGACGCCCAGTGATGGCGTTATAAGCTCCAGGTACGTCAACCACTAGGAATTCCGTCATCACATCTCGGGGTTCGGCATCATGTCCAATTCGGACCGGGAGGCTCAATAGGCGCTCTAGGGTCACAGATGCCCCTGTGAACCCTATTACTGGGTATCGGACGGGCTTCAAATGCTCCGGTCCTATCATCAGCTTCTCAAATGCTGAAAGGTATAATATGTTGGCGGAACTTCCTCCGTCAACCAGGATTCTATGAACCAAGCAATTTGATACTTTTAATGTGACCACCAGTGGGTCATCATGGGGGTATATGACATGTTCTGCATCCTTTTACAGTGAAGGACATTACCGGCATGGCTGGCGGTCGTTGAAATTAACTTTGTGTCTGAACTCTTTTAAACTTGCCTTTGCCCCGTTCACGCTTCCGCCATGAATGGGTACACCACTTATCACATGAATCTCACTGATCCTTGACTGAACCGTCTGGTTTACCGGCTTCACCAGATCTCCTTCCTTAGTTTGGGCGTTATACTGGCTGAAATATCCTCTTCTCACCAAATCCTCCAGATTATCCTTTAAGTGCCGGCAGTCCTCAGTCAGGTGGCCGTGATCCCCGTGGAAATCACACCATTTACTCTTGTCCTGATTCTTGTGGAACATCTGCTTCGGACGCTGCCATTTATCGCTATCTTTATTCATTAAATAGATCTGGCTTCTAGATGTGGTGAGTTGAGTGTACGCGTCAAACTTCTCTTTGCGTTCACTCAGATCTCGCCCGCTTTTCTCGTGGTCCCTCCTGTCGCGGTCACAACTTTCACTTTCTCTTTCGCGATCACTTCCTCTTTTGACCATATTCGATTCTTGTCTTCTTTCATCCCGACCACGATCACTCTCGCGACCATTATCCTTTCTCTGCTGGTCCTCCTTTTTCTTCTCTGGCTCGCGATTACTCACGACCCTATCAAATTCTTCACCCCTGATATAGTCATTTGCTTTGCCAAGGACTGGCCCGAGGGACGTTTAAGATTTCCGGCCTAGGTAGTTCTGGAATGGTGACCCTTCTTTGAGTCCCGTCATCATGGCCAACACAGCTACATCTTGTTGCAGTCTTGGTATTGAGACCGCTTCGACATTGAAACGGCCGATATAGTCTCTTAGGCTTTTATTCTTGCCTTGCTTGACAGACAGCAACTCTTCGGTGGTACGCTCGCGGCGCCTATTGCTCACAAAGTGTGTACTGAATGTAGATGACAACTGAGAAAAACTAGAGATGCTACATGGCTTAGGACTTTTAAACCATGTTTGAGCTATCCCAGTTAGAGTTGACGGAAAGACTTTACACCAGATGGCATTCACCTTTGTGTATAGGAACATGTGTCCTTCATAGGCCGCCACATGATCATCAGGATCAGAAGTGCCATCATACTTAGAGGTCGGCATCTTTATTCTTGTCATTGGATGGTTCAGTATATCTGAGGTGAAGGGAGAGAGCTTTGGCTTGATAAGCAGGTGACCTCCTGCCAAATAATTACTAGCACCCGTGGCGCTGTACTCACGACGGGAGCCACCCTGAGCCTCTTCTTCAGAATGGTACAACTCCTCTGTCTCTAGTATTTCTTCTTAATAATTCGATTGATCAATCTTCTTCTCTATCTCTCGTCCACTTTGGTTCAGGGACCGCATCTTTCGGAGCGGAGTACCGTCAGCGTTCCTACCGGCCGTGACCAGTGGTCGCTTACGGGCTCGCCAGCTGGCTGAGTAGGTGGAGTACTCTACTGGGGATTACCAGTTAACATCTGTCTAAAGGACGCTATAGTCTGTAACTGTTCAGGAGAGAATTGACTCAGTTGAGCCATGTTTAAAGGTACATTACTATTCGGGGTCTGCTCTTCAGGCATCCGATAGTTGAACTGCGGATTTCCTAGCTCCCCAGTGATAACTGGCTGCGATGATGTCTGACCGACTTCAATTTCCTGTGAACCATGACCGTTATTGTTTGTGTCACCCATGGTTGTTATCTTGAAAGGATAGGAAGCCCCTCCTTCTAGCGCCAAGTTGTTTCGGTGTTGGAACAGTTAACGTCCTCAATAGAATTCGCTTAATATGTGAAGAGTAACGTCCTTGCTGGATAACTGCACAATACACAAACGTGAGCTACTCTCAGGACGGTTGTGAGGAAACCCCCTCCGACGCTCAAGTTAGTAATGGTCCCACTAGGATTTTAGAGACAGAAACTAGAGAGAGAAAGATAGCTATTTTCAGTATGAGAGAGAATGTACCTGTAGAATAGTACTATTGGGGTATTTATAAAAGTACTATTCCTCTGACAGGGGTGTGTAATCCTTCGACACGTGTAGGGCTGTGACGCACTTGACAGGTGGGAAGATTCCCTTGCTTTTGTCTTGTTAGGCATCTGCCAACGTTGCCGGTCCCTGGGGATGAACTGACTTTGGTGGAGCAGTAGATGTTATATCAAGCTCGCATCCTCTACCACGCTCGCGGACTCTTTATATGTGGTCGCTAAGACACTTGGGTTATACCCATACAGTAGTGTTGCTATGGTTATAGTTGATGATGCTGAATTAGTGTTGCTTGTCAATTGATATTTCAACTTTTGGTACTTGTGTTGGTTGATTGAATAAATATGCATGGCACTTTGGTTGTGAACTGGTTGTGACGAACTCACATTGGAGTAGCTCCTTCAATTTACTAATAAGCATAGTTGATGTGTTATTGGTTGTGGTAAAGAAGTATGATTAGAAATTCTTAAGTTAGTTCAATAATACTTACTAATTTCATTTGATTAATGGGAAGCCTTATTTTAGTTACATTGAAATAGTAAGTTATACAATTGGATTAATGTTCTTAATTAGAAATTGTCATTTAGATTTGTGGAATGGTTTATATTAACTAAGTTAGTCGAATTAGTTTATTTTTCGAAAATCAGTGGGAATAGTTCTCGAGTATCATTATTGTTGTGGTGTTGATGATTGTTAACTAAGGTGATTGAATAAGTTGAGTTATGTGAGTCATTGAAGTTAATAGAATTAGAAAGCTATGAGTTAGTAAGGGTGATGTAAGTTCCTTTGGTTCTAATGATAGTCGAATGTTGTTAATCTTTCTATAGTATTTGTATTGTCAAGTATAATAGTCATTTTAGTTCATGGTTCTTGGTAAGTTAAAAGTATCACAATTAAGAAGTTCCAAATATATAAAGTAGTTAGCCACTAACTATTTGTATAACTTTTAGGAATGAGTTAGTTATGTCAGTTTAGCTAACTAAAGAAAGGAAAAGGATTAGTAAAGTGTTGATAATACATATTTGAGTAAATGTGATGAAGAAATACCTTATAAACGGCTTAAATAATAATGTTGGAACACAATTTATATTTATTAAAAGGGAATTAAGGTGTTTACTTCTCTAGTAGTACTTACTAAACAAATCTAGTAGTTCAGTAAATCACCCTATGATGGTTATGAAGTAAGAAATTATTCACTTTTTTATTAAATGTTTCAGAGTTGAGTTAATTAAAGTTAACTTATGAGAGATTCGATTTTATTGACTCGTAAGTGGAGGATGTGGGTTGATGCTCGAAATAGTTTTTAAAAGTACCAACTAATAATTGCTAGTAATATGGAGACTCTGGAATATAGTTTAAATCATTATTGAGATTGTGGTTACATAAGGAATTTGAGTATAATACTTGTAATTGGATTAATATAAATAAAGTGATGAGGATTGATTAGAATTCACATAACTAAGTTGGTTTATGAGATCACTTAAATGAGTATAAGTTCGTAGATTAGCTCCACATAGCCTGTTCATATGGTTGTGTAATCCAACTAGAGTGGGGAAGATTGCTTTATATGGTTATGAGTATGTTCTGTAGATTGATTTCGTTATTAAATCTGTTATTTGGAATTCAACAAATGGTATAGTCTGAAACAAATGGTGCTTGATAAAGGTTGTTATCATTGTTAAGTTAAATGTCAACTAATAATCATAAAGTATAAAGGAGTATAAACTATTTATATTCAAGAGTATGAGTTAGTGCGTAAGTGGTTTAATAACTCTCGTTAGTTAATTCTAACTTAGAGACTTTTGTCATTATAATGGATGTGCTATTCAATATGATTGTGGATTAATTGTGCGATAAGTTTTATGACTGGAATTGGATTGAACCTAAATGCTTAAATATTTATATATATATATATATATATATATATATTATTATATATATATATATTATAATTATATATATATATTATATATATATATATATATTAAACCTGAATTACGTATGGAGGAACTATGGCATGTGATTTATAGTTTTCTAAAGTGAAGCTTTATAATGTGGCTGGATGTTCAAAAGAGGTTAAGAATCACGAGTATTATTGGACGAGGAATGATCTGATTGAGTTATGAACGATAATCGAAAGGAATCTAAAAGGGGAAAGTAGCCTCGTCTGAGTCGACGGATGAGGTGACATGAATAGTGCCCCATGGACTATGAATCTTGAGGGGCCCAAAAGGAAACCTGCCCATTGCTCTGTGGGGAGATAATCGGGTGATATATCAGGTAATGTGAACCTGTGGATGGCTGATTGAATCAGCGAAAAAATGTACTCTGAACTAGTCGCGGTTATTGGCCAAAAGTAAAGCGAATGGTTGGCTGACGACCCTCCACTGTCGGAGTGTAAGCTTTGTCTCCTCCGCCGCGTTCTCTTCGCCCCCCCCCCCCCCCCCGATTAAAAGAAAGTTATCTCAAGTTGTGAAAGTTATATCCATATTGGATTCTCGATAAGGAATCGTATCATGGTAAGTTGTTTCGATATTGGATTCCCAATAAGGAATCATATCAGGTAAGTAATGAATGTTCATTCAATATTTGAATATGAATATCGATATTGGTTTCCTGATAAGGAAGCATATCATAGTAAGTTACATAGATGTTGGATTCTCGATAAGGAATGATATCTTGTTATCGGATTCCCGATAAGAAATCGTTAAGGTTAAAGTTGTTATGTTATTTAATTTATTGTCTGTTAAGGGTTTGTTATAACAGTATAAGAAACGAGTAATAGCGTATGAAAGCATAATAAGTTGGATTTTTGATAAGAAATCAATTATGGGAAATAAAGCATGTTATGTATATCTCATGTGGTAAACAACTTAGTTTCGTATTACGTTGATAGGTAACTAAATAAAGTTATGAGGTGTATCTATGTTGTGATTCTGTGGGAATCGCCTTGTTGTGCTTGCAATTATAAGAACGATAGTGGACTATGAGAAGATTAAGTGAACGAAGGTGTATCATGTATGCGTCCAACTAATTCTATACTTTGTTATGACTTGTGTGATTAATCTGGGCATGATGATTATTGACTGTTGAGTCGTTTTCAAGTAAAAACTATCAAAGCATGTGTTACTCTTGTTTACGGGTTAGTACTCAGCTTTGTTGATGTGTGTATGTCGTTTTGTCATTTCTGTGGCCTGTCACTTGGTGGGTGGCAGTATCCTAAATGTTTGAGGTTGAAGTCGTGAGTAATCTTTCTGGAGTTGAAGATGTTATGTTCCAGAAGAATAATTGTAATGTTATACGTGATACCAAAGTGAGGACACTTGACTTTGTAATAGTTAGTTATCAATCTTTTGTTTTAGCTCTTAATATTTAAGAGTCGTTAGTGCTCCTGATTCTCTGCTGCTTGTACCTCCGCGAAAGCGTTGAGGTTGTTAAGCTTTGGGATTTGGAAATATTTAATAAATTGAATTTATAAACAAGTTGAAATTATTTTCTGCTTTAGGGTTGTCCTATTCTCAAAGGAAACTCTGCCAGATGTTCTGTAAAAATATATGGGAATAGAGTATGAGAATCATAACGTTATTGTAATAGTTAATTAATTTGAATAGAGTTGGGAATTGATTTCCACACTCTCCGATGTAGTTCGGTGAGTGTGATGGTAAGAGTCCGAGGTATCTCGACTAGAGTCTCTTCTGCTGTGCTTAATCCTATGTAAGGTGGTCGGGAAAATTTGGGTTGTTATAAGTGGTATCATAGCTTGATTAGTTTTGGATACGATGTGATCTCCATATCATGGCGTAGAGGTTAAAAATAGGTTTAATGGATTGACTAAAGAGTTATGTATAAATGAATCAAGTCGTATAAGTGTTTGCGCTTACGCGTGTACTATATGATCAATCCATTTACTTGAATGTATTAATTGTGTGTATATTTGCTAATGTGTATAATGTTGTCTTGTTATGACTTGATTGTCTCTCATATTATTTACTTAAAAGTGTGTATTTCAAGAAAACTTATATGATTTGATTAAGTAAATAAATTTCAAACGAGATCTCTGCAAATGAGATGATTGAAATTTAATGCCAACAAGTTTGCCCCTTTTGCTCTTTGCTCCTTGATTTCGCGAGTCAAGTCGAAGTAGAGATTTTCTTTTCTCCTTGACGTCGCGAGTCAAGTTGAAGTAGAGATACAAAAGATGATAGTAGAATGGAGGCTGGCCACTCATGTCTTTGGAACTTGAGATTTTGGTTTATGAAAATAATTGTTTACAAGTTTCGAGGACGAAACTTTTGATAAGGGTGGTAGTATGTAATAGCCTTTTTTTTAAAATCGTTTATTAAAAGCTAATCATAATTATTAAGTTAATTATTTTCCGGATACTCTTCTTTGGGAAGGTGTTCTAGTAGACATGTTTTTTAAGCTTGAGGCTCCATAGTAAGAATTAACTTTAGCTGTTTTCCTTTATAAAATTTCAAATCATATAAGTTGTACACATAACTAATTTATAAGTACAATAAATTTAGGCCTCAGCAACACATGTTATATATGCCGATTTTAATAAATACTTAATAAATATCTAGGAGACATGATTTATTGTACAACCATTCGATTTTCACAAGATTTGATTTCGTTAATATACAATTTCCTAAATCTATTCGATCATGATATATTCTATATTATAAACAACTATGTAATTATAGTTATTAACATATTCAACCACTTTACATATATATATTTAACCACAAATAACTGATTCAAATAAATTTGAAAAGGAAAGTTTATAATATGAAAGTTAAAAAAATTATGTACACGATTTATAAAAGGAAAATTTGTTATGTTATATGCATATATGCCGATTTTTTATTTTAAAAAGTTTGAATCTTTTTAAAAGGAAAATAATCACGTTTATTATGAAAAAATACATATGGTCGGATTTTTCGTAAAGTAAATTTTTTTTATTTTTAAAATATACTTACAGAAGGAAATCACTATATATAGCATATTTGCAAGGTATATTATGTCACGCTTAAATCAAGTCCATGATTAACTCATATAATTATGGTTTTACACATTAGAAGTTTTGTGAGATTTATAAATATATATGATTCATATCCATGAGACCATGACACATACACAAATCAAAATCTACATTATATGTATAATTCTCGCGTATACGATGTACATCTTCAATTTCGAATCATGTAACAACATTTAAGGACGATACGTATATAAATTTGTAAAAATAACATTGATTACAATCAACCACTTCCATAAATGATTTATACGTACTTTTAATTAATTTAAATAAAAACTGTTATTTCACTAGGAACACTACAAGAGGGGGGGTGAATTGTATGTGTAAAAATAAACGTAACTTTTTACGGAAATTCAAACTTAAACAAATAAACAAGCTAAAGGAACACAAGGGATTTTTACGAGGAAAAACTTCTTGGGCCCGACAAGAAGAAATAACCTCGATCACTAGGGATTTTAAACTCAATTCTTTCACTAATTTGGCCAAACAACATTGTTACAACCTAATTCTACTCACGAGCCACACCTTGAGTTCCTAAACTCAAGTTCCTGAGCCATTGTTCCCTTAACAGCAGACAACAATTCCTCTCAACTTCACTCGAAGTTTTCTCACTCTTACTTGCTTTACTCAAAGTTTCTCTCCTACATAACTTCACTCAAAGTCCCCTTACCCTAAAAACCAAAATACAATTGAATGAATAAGCTTAGTGGAATTAGAGTAAGAAAGCAAAGAACAAATGGCTACTATGAGAGACTGAAGCCACTGACACTTTAATTAGTTAAACTCACTAAATCACTTAGTCAGACACATTATGGAACTTCATTAGACATTAATATATATAGTGGTAGTAATTTAGAACGTGGGATTTAAAACATGTATTTGTGAAAACCATTATCTCATGATGTTCCTTTCCCCAAGGAACACGTTCCTCAAACATCCCATGATCCCATGATTACTGTTAGGCGTGGGAGTATTTGTAATTACTACTCCTCAATTATAGCAACCACTTTAAGCACTACTCGAAAAATCTGGTTTAATTAAAAACATATTAATTATTAAATCTGAAATTAAATCACTTTAATAAAAATATTATATTTAAATAACTTCCGTAAAAACCGAAAACTATTTTTATTATCTTTGGAAAAATAAAATCTTTTCCTTAAAAAGATTTTCCATAAAATCAGATTTTTCCTTAAATAAAACAGTTACCTACATTCTAGGCATAATTTTCTCAACTGCCATCAATGTACCGTTAAGTCTAGTTCCTTTTAATTGTTAGTTCCTTTAACTTATAAGTTTAGTGCCAATTCGTCTGTTACTTGCCAAGGAACTAACTATCAGTCTCAAACAAAACTGCCACAGTTCCTTACCATCTTTACTCGTTCCTTTACAATGGAACTAGAAATAAAACGCCTCGCTTTATTCTTCTTGCTCCAATGTTGCTCCACTATCAAATAGAGAAACATCTTCACTTAGTCTTCAAAATCCAAACTTGATTTCTTCCTTGACTTAGTATTCTCTTTGTTTCTTTCAATGATACCTTGAAATTCACGCACTTAAATAACTCGTTAGTCCTGTACTTAGTTTGCATTTTTGTTCCTTTGTCATCATCAAAACTAGGGTTCAACAATTTCCCCCTTTTTGATGATGACAACAAAGGTACAGACTAAGGAAATAACAAATAACATAAGCGAATGAAAAAGACAAAATAATAAAACAGGAGTAAGTATCTTAATTTTGATTTTTCATTTACCTTTGAAATTAAGAAACTTAATTTTGATTGTTCATTTACCTTTACTGCTATTAAATTTTTTTTTTTTTAATTTTTATTTTAAGTTATCAGTTTGTTCCGTAATCTTTTTCCCCCTTTGTCATCGTCAAAAAGAGCAAACTTGGCGTGATTTCATGAATAGTGATCAAGACCTTGAGACCATGAACAAGCACCAAAAAAAAATGGTTAAGTTAGGATATGCAAAGGGTAGACTAGCTCAAACATCAATCACAGAATACTAGTCATTCCAAGTAAGAAATTATGCACAAAAATCACAAACGAAGATAAAAAATAGGAAAAGTCATATATTTATAGCACTTGTTCCTTAAAATACAAAAATACATAAAGAAAGGAAAAACAAAGCTAAGTAGTCTTGTTCCTTGAAGAGAAATAAGAACTAAGTACTAGGAAGGGAAGGTTAATGGTGTTCTTCAACAACTTCTTCTTCAACCACATCCTCCAACTTCTTCATCACCTCTCCATGGTGCGCAGCAAGTTGCTGCTTCAAACTCTCAATGGCTTGGGCCATTATCTCCATCTTCTTTTGTTGGTCATTCACCGTATCACTAAGAACTTTCATCAAACCCAGCATCTTATCAATTTTGGCATCTAAAGTCCAGTGGAGGTGATTATAAAACTTAATCATGTCTTGTGCAGGAAGACAGACTTCATTTACCCAGCCACAATCATCTGAAGGAACTTGTTCCTCTCCCTTAGAACCAGAGGCAGTAGGTGGTTTTGGTGGAGGAACTGGGGTGGTTTCTTGTGAAGGACCAGTTGTTCCTGGAGTAGAAACAGATGGAGAAGTGGTGGTATAAATGGGAGGAAGAAAAGGTGGTGGTGGTGGAAGATCAGTAGAGGTGGTGGAGAAAGGATTGGGGCCAGTCATCTCATCTTTTAACTGTTCAAAGCTAGAAGGAACAGAGAAGGATGAGGGAGAGATGGAAGAAAGTATAGTGTGGAGAACGGTGATTTTTGGTGAAGGTGGAGGAGTTTGTTCCTTGGGAGAGTTATGTTCCTGTTCCTCCGCATCAGATAGGACTAAAGGAGAGTCCTTGTGGGAAGGAACAGGGGCAGTTTGAGCAATTTTCAATCTAGAACTTTGCCTAACTCTTTTAGGAACAGGAGGGGTAGGCTTTTTAGCTATTGTTTTGCGCCTCTTGGGTTTCTGTTCCTTTGGTTCTGTGGGGGTAGGAACTTGTTCCTCCAGAATGACTTCCACTAGTTCCTCTTCTACTGCCCGAGGCAGTTTCCTCTTGTTAAAGGAACTGGGAGCAATTCTCCCTTGAGTCAACACTCCCTCTTGCACAGATAGATCCAAACCATGCAATGTTTTCTCATTGAGAATGTTTTCTTGCTCCCAATGTAGGCCATCCGGTTGTTTTTATTTTAAAGTGATGAAGTAAAGAAGTAATTAAAGCTTCATAGCCAACAACACAATTATTTTCTATGCAATGAATGAGATGTTGGATAAAGAGAGAAGGAAAGTTTATTTGGATGTGGTGGTCAAGGCAAAACATATAACACATATCCAAAAGACCCACTTCATTCCTCTTTTCAGTTCGAGGAATGAGTGCTCTCCAAACCAGGTTAAAAAAAATTTTGTGAACAGGAGAGAGAAGTATATGGTTGATTTTGTTTTGGCCAGCAGTTTCCCCAAAAGATTCAACAATCTTGTCTTGGGGAAAATTGGGAAAGGAAACAGTTCCTTTCCTTTTTAAAATACACATTAGTTCCTTTGCAAGGAACTTCCCAAATTTTTGCCAAGGTTTCTTTAGAAAATTTTATTTTCTTCCCCCTTACTTCAGTAGTACAAATTCCATCAGTGTTGGTGAAATTTGCACAAAATTCATCCATGGCTAGAGGAACTAAGGCATTATTAAATGCGGTTTCAAACATGTATTTCATACCCTGTTCCTTTAGAATGTCGGTCAATTCATTGAATTTTACCTCTTTTGCCCACTCTAAATCTACACAAATACCTAGAAAATACCTTGATTCACTTCTTTCTACGCGTTTCTTGGAGGAAGAAGTAATAGTTCCTTTGGAAGGAACAAGGGTAACTTCTTCTTCCCCCTTAGCTTGTTCCGGGGATTCTTCTTCATCATCCTCCCCAATCAATTTTCGCCTTCTCACAATGCGTGAGGTTTTTGCTATTTTGTGAAGTGAATTTGGGATTTTATGGTGTGTGAAGGGGTGTGAAGAGGATGAGTATTGGTGAAGATGAAGCAACTAAGGAACACGGTTTTGGGATGAAAAGAGGAAAATGCATGTAACATAGGTGAGGAGTTACACGCGGAAAAATAAATAAAAATAAAAGGAAAAAATAAACGAAAAACAGATAAAGGAGAATCATGATTTAATTAAATCTGATTCCTATATTTTTGGGATTTTCGGATCTTTTTGAATTTTTATGGACTTTTTTTTAAAATTTTGGAAAGAAAATAAACTCTAAGGAACTTGTGCTATAGGAACATCTTATGCTAAATATCAATATTCTTCATATTATGCATGTTTCTTTAACTTAGGAACAATAAAGGGAGTATTATGTGACATTTGTGAGTTATTTTATTCCTTTGAATCCATGTTTATGTTTTTAACATCTCGATTTGCAATGGTCTTAGGCAATCAATCACAATCGCTTAATATCACGTAGAGTAAGTCATATCAATTCAAACATGAGGGATTGTAGTAGGAACAACTACTTAATAAGTTTTATTAAACCTAACTCAAGCCTTAATTTTTCATATCTATCTCTTTGTAGAGGCTTAGTTAGTATATCAGCAATTTGATTTTCAGTTTGACAAAACTCAAGTTTAATCAACCATTTTTCTACATTTTCTTTTAGAAAGTGATGTCTGATATGTATATGCTTAACTCTTGAATGATGCACTGGATCTTTTGAAATACTAATGGAACTAGTATTATCACAATAAATAGGAACACAATTAAAGTTTATTCCATGAGAGCAACATGCAGCAGCAGCTACATATTCTGCTTCAGCAGTGGGTAAAGCGACTGTGTTTTGTTTCTTGGTGCTCCAAGAAACTAAACTATGACTAAGAAATTGAACCATACTTGAGGTGCTTTTCCTATTTACAAGATCTCCAGCATAATCAGCATAAGCATATCCTTTTGGCTCAAATGTGTCACTTCTTGGATTGTAGAGTCCAAGATCAGTTGTTCCTTTAAGATATCCAAGAATTCTCTTCACGACGGTGAGATAAGATTCCTTGGGATTAGCTTGAAATCTAGCACACAAACCAACACTGAAAGTTATGCCTGGATGACTAGCAGTTAGATACAAAAGTGAACCAATCATTCCTCTATATTTTGTTTGATCAACACTTGTTCCTATGGAGTCTTCATCTAATCTAGTTGAAGTTCTCATAGGAGTGTGATTTATCTTTGAGCTTTCGAGGCCATATTTCTTTAACAGTTCCTTTATGTATTTTTGTTGGTGAATAATTATTCCCTTTTCAGTTTGCTTAATTTGTAACCCAAGAAAGAAATTTAACTCACCCATCATACTCATTTCAAATTCATTACTCATGAGATTTGAGAATTCTTTGCATAATGTTTCATTTGTTGCTCCAAATATGATGTCATCAACATATATTTGAACAAGTAAAATGTCAGTTCCTTTCGATTTTAGAAACAAGGTTTTATCCACCTTTCCTCTTTTAAAGTTGTTTTCTAAAAGGAACTTAGATAATACTTCCTCCGTTTCTAAATAAGTGCAACATTTGCATAGTGTTTACTATTCATAGTTTAAACTTTAATTAGCTTTGGTGATTTAGGGTTTAGAAAAAATATAATCATGTGGGATCTTGTTAGATTCGTCTGAATGTGAATTTTTTTAATATCAACTTTTTATAATTTTTATTTATTGATAATTGAAGATATTAATGGTAAGAATAATGCATTGGCAAACGTGAAAATAAGAAATGTTGCACTTATTTAAAAACAGAGGAAGTATCTCATACCATGATCTTGGCGCTTGCTTTAACCCATAAAGATTCTTGTCAAGCTTGTAGACATGGTTTGGGAGATTATTGCTTTCAAATTTAGGGGGTTGTTCAACATATACATCTTCATTTAGATAGCCATTTAGAAATGTACACTTAACATCCATTTGATATAATTTGAATCCTATATAAGCAGAAAACGCAATTAGAATTCTAATGGCTTCTAATCTAACAACAGGAGCAAAAGTTTCTTCATAGTTGATTCCTTCTTGTTGATTATAAACTTTTACTACAAGTCTAGCTTTGTTCCCGACAATGGTTCAATACTCATCTAGTTTATTTTTAAACACCCATTTTAAGCCAATTACTTTTTGTTGTTTAGAAGAAGGAACTAGATGCCATACCTTGTTTCTTTCGAACTCATTTAATTCAGCTTGTAAAGCAGTGATCCAATCAGAGTCAGTTAGGGCTTCTTCATGATTTCGTGGTTCCATCATTGATAGGAATGCATGAAATGCACAAAAATTCCTTAACTGAGATCGAGTTTGCGTACCTTTGGATATGTCACTTATTATGAGTTCCGCTAGATGTGACTTTTGTTGTCTCCAAGGTTTCGGTTGAAACTCCCTTATAGGAACAGGTTGTTCCTCGTGAGTTCCTTGAGTAGATGAGGAGCCATGATCAGTTTTTCCTCTGTTAACAATGGTAGACTCAGTTCCTTCAACTTGAGGAACAGGAACAGCTCCTTCACCTTGAGGAACAGGAACATCATTGTTATGAATGTTTTCATTTTCTTCGTTCCTTTCCTCTTTTATTTCGTTTTCTTCATTTGAATCTGCATATTTCTCATTTGGTCGTACCAACCCAATCTCATAGTCATCGACATGTATGCTTGGATTGTATTTGTCAGATTCATCAAAGATTATGTGAATAGTTTCTTCAACACACATAGTTCTTTTATTGTAAACTCTATGAGCTTTACTATGTGATGAGTATCCTAAGAATATTGCTTTATCACTCCTTGCATCAAACGTTCCAAGATTATCGTTTCCATTATTATGAACAAAACATTTACAATCAAATGTTCTAAAATAAGTGATATTGGGTTTCTTTCCAAAGTAAAGCTCATAAGGAGTTTTGTTAATGATATGTCTCATCATGGCACGATTAATTATGTGACAAGCAGTATTAACAGCTTCAGCCCAAAAGTTCCTTGGAAGTTCACTAGCAATTAACATGGTTCTAGACATTACCTCCAAAGTTCTATTTTTCCTTTCTACAACCCCATTTTGTTGTGGTGTTCTAGGGGCAGAAAAATTATGATCCAGGCCATTATCTCTGCTTAAGTCATCAAATTTATAATTTTCAGACTGTTTACCATGATCGGATCTAATATGCATTATTTTGTGACCACTCAAATGTTGAACTCTTTTAGCAAAGACAAGGAACTCATCATAAGTCTCATCTTTACTAGAGAGGAAAATAACCCATGTATACCTGGAGTAATCATTGACAATAACTAATACATACCTCTTTCCACTTCTACTTTGAATTCTCATAGGTCCACATAAGTCCATATGAATTAATTCTAATGGTTTAGTGGTGCTTACTATAGTTTTAGATTTGAAAGAGGATCTAACTTGCTTTCCTCGGGCACATGCATCACAAACTTGATCAATATGGAATTTTATAGATGGTAATCCCAAGACGAGATCTTTTGATCTAAGTTTGTCAAATAATGAGAAGCTAGCATGTGCTAGATGCTTATGCCAAAGGAGTGAATCATCTTCAATTACACTAAGACACAGTAACTTGATTTTAGGAACAAGATCAAGATCCACAATATATGTGTTCCCTTTCCTTGTTCCTTCCAAGGTAACTTTCTTAGTTTTGATGTTAATGATCAAGCATTTTTCGTTACTAAATTCGACAACATTTCCCTTATCACATAATTGGAAAATACTTAATAGATTATGTTTTAGACCTTCAACTAAAAGTACATTCTCAATGGAGTGTGATGGTGACTTACCAACCTTCCCCATGGCAACTATGTTACCTTTCTTATTGTCACCAAATGTCACACTTCCACCTTCGTAGGTTGAGAGTGAGAGAAACTTAGTTTTGTCTCATGTGATATGCTTGGAACAACCACTATTAGGATACCATGTTTTGTTCCCCCGGCCTCACTCCAACCTGCAAAAATGAACTAATTGTTAGTTGTAGGAACCCCTTGTTTCGTGGGTTCTTGTTCTTGACTAGGACCTGATTTGACAACCCATTTCTTGTTACTTATCTTCACATTTTTGCCAATCATTTCAGTTTTTAGTTGACATTAATTAATGTAATGACCTACCTTTCCACAGTACATACAAAATTTATCACTAGGTAGGTCAACATTTTTCTTGGTCTTGTTCCTTTTGTTGTAGTTTTCAAAACTAAGACCTTCATTTCTTTTAGTCTGTGGTTTCTCAATCCACTTAGGAACAGCCATCGTTTTGCCTCTGTTCCTTGCGACAACCAGTTCCTTCTTAAGATTACAGATCTATTCCTTCAAAATAATTTTTTCTTTATTCAAATTTTTAATTTCAGATTTGTATCCTTTCAAAGGGGTTGATCTAATATCAAAGGAACTTAGAACATGGAAAAATTCCTTCAAGTGTGAAGTTTTTAAATTTATTAGATAATTTTCATTTTTCACACTTTCACAATATTCTTTGATTTTTAAGTTCTTGTCAAACAAATCAAAAAATCTAGTTTCAACATTTGTTCTCATTTTCTTAAGCCATTCTATGTGTTTTTTGCAGACTTTAAGAGCTTGTTCAGTTTGTTCACGTTTTTCACGTTCATCTCTATATTCAAGAATTGCATCATAAAGAAGATCATATATTTCAGGCCTAGTTTTGCAAGTAACTAAAACATTATATCATATCAACCAGCTAAAATACTACTAATAACATTTACCGCTGCATAAATGCATAAGCATAATCTAAACAAAGGTTACTCAAGACAACTCGTATTTCAACCAAAATAAATCGAAAATACAGAATCATAGGTCCTTAATGGTTCATAAACATACACATCTTTTAAATACTTTATCTTTTCTGTATTACTCGTATTTCACTGTATTAAATCATCCTAGAAAATACATAAAATAAAAATACATAAAATAAAAATACATAAAATAAAAATACATAAAATAAAAATTCAAAAAATAAAAATACAGAAAAATAAAAATACAGAAAAATAAAAATAAGATCGACCACTGTGCTGATATTATACCACCGTTGTCACCACCGTGCGGATCATCGACGAGAAAAACTGAAAGACGAGAAGCAATTTGGCAACTCGGCAATCTAAGTCTGACTCAAATCCATGTTGGCTTACCTCAACATTTTCTTCATCTTCTTTTTCATCAATGTTTGCCACACTAGTAGAATAAATGCTATTTGCTGCGGTCAAAAAGTGGCATATTGCTGCGGTTTTGGGCGCGAAGCAATTAAGAGGGCAGCAATAGGTATTAATTATATTGCTGCGGTTTTAAACCACAGCAATATCTACCAATATTGCGGCGGTTTTTAGACCAAACCGCAGCAATATGCATTGTTTTAATATTAAAAAAGTACACATATTTCTGCGGTTTTGGGCCCAAAACCGCAGCAATAGGTACATTTTTTCAAAAAAAAAAAAATTTTGAAAAAATTAAAATTTTCGATGTTAAAAGTACTTAAAATACAATAAAAACTACGGTTATTTCACCAAATACCCCCGACAAATCAAGAAATTCATAATATACCCTCAATGTTTCAGAAATGCACCGTATACCATTGAGTTTTCGAAAACGTGCACCAGATACCCTTTTGTCTAACTGCCGTTAACCCACAGTTAGCTTTATTTACAATTTTGCCATTATTAACCCTAATCCTAATTGAACCTCACCTAATCTAACCCTAATCCTACCCCTAAACCCTCCCCCTTACCCAAACCCTACCCCTTGGCAGCCCCCACCCCCTCCCCTCCACCACCCTAGCCTCTACCCCTCCCTCTCCCCCACCGTCGATGTTTGGGCGGCCTCCCCCACCCCCACCGCATCGAAGCTGTGCGTGCCGGCCACCCCCTCTCCTCCCTGCGCGTCTGTTCGCCACCCCTCACCCTCCCTAACACAAAACCCCCACCACTCCCCCTCCCTTCCCCCCGCCGCAGGCCCCACCCCTCCCCCTCCTCTGCCGCAACCTCCACCCTCTGCCGCAACCCCCACCCCTTCCCTCTCTGTTTTCATCGCCGCAACTCCACCCCTCCCCCTGTTCGAAATGACCACGCACCACGCACTTCTGCTCGCCGGAGCTGCCCGTCGCACTCGCTTTCTCTCTCTCTGTTCGTGGTTGAAATCTGATTAGGGTCGGACGCGCAGGGGTGGTCGAGATGCGTCGGTGGGGGTGGGGAGGCCGGCAAAAGTAGCCGCGGTGGGGTGGGGAGGCCCGCACACACATCGGCGGTGGGGGAGGGGGAGGGAGTGCGGCTGGGGTGGGGGTTGGGCCTGGGGGTGGAGGGGTGGAGGGGTGGTGGGCTGGGTAGGTTAGGGTTTGGGGTGAGGGTTTAGGTTTAAGGGTTAGATTAGGGTTAGGGTTAGATTAGAATTAGGGTTTAGGAATAATAATGGCAAAATCGTAAATAAAGCTAACGGAGAAATAACGGATGTTAAAAAAAGGGTATTTGGTGCGAAAAAATGAAATGTCAGGGGTATATGGTGAATTGTTGAAACATTGAGGGTATATTGTGAATTTCTTGATTTGTCGGGGGTATTTGGTGAAATAATACGAACCACCACTCACGAACAGATCTAAAAAAAACGAAAAAAAAATAAGAACCACCACTCACGAACAGATCTAAAAAAAAAAAGAGAAACCACTCACGAACAGATCTAAAAAAAACGAGAAACCACTCACGAACCAACGAAAAAAAAAAACGACGATGGAGTATTGAGCCGACGAAACCAAAAACCAGTCTTCGAGCCGACGAGAAACCAGTCTTCGAGCCGACGAGACCAAAAACCAATATTCGAGTGTTGAACGGTCAACGAAGATAGATCTGAAAGGAGGAAGAACGACCAACTAAGACTGATGAAGAGCGGTGACGACGAAGATGCACGGTTGATGGAGAGCAACGACGAACGATGAAGAAGGACGAAGAATGGCCGCAGGAGTGAGTGATTGAGGAGAGGAGAGAGGTCAGATTTGTTTTTGGTTTAGGGTTTAGTGAGGGAGGCGCATGCGTGAAGTGAGGGAGTGAGGGAGTAAGGGAGGCGTGAAGTGAGGGAGTGAGGGAGGCGTGAAGTGAGTGAGGGAGTATAGGGTTTGGTTTGGGGCGGAATGTCGTGAAGCAGTGACTAAGTGAGAGAGTGTGAGTATATATATGTGAGGAGCCTAATATTGCTGCGGATTCCATGTAGGACCGCAGCAATATATTAAAAAAATATTTTTTTAATATATTGTTGCGGTCCTACGTGGAAACCGCAGCAATATTAGTTGTTCAAGGTCCCACTTTACTTTAAAAAGTATTCGTTAGACAATATTGCTGCGGTTTTGGGCGGGAACCGCAGCAATATTGTCAATTTTTATTTTTTCTTTTTCTTTTGCGTGTTATATTGCTGCGTATAGGTAAAACCGCAGCAATATCACCGCAGCAAATAGCATTTATTCTACTAGTGCCATGAGGCAAAGATTTGTTGTTTCTTCAGTTTGTTGTTCTTATTCCTCTTCCGTCTCTGAATCTCCCCAAGCAGCTATCATTGCCTTGCGAACGTTTGCCTTAGAGAAGAGTGCCTTGGATTCTTTGTTCCTTTCAGCAAAGCGTTCCTTGTTCCTTTCTTTGGTTTTATCATTTTCCCAAAGTGGATATTCCTTGATGAAGTGATCTGTACTTCCACATTTATGACAAGTAGTTTTGTTAGAAATTTTTTTAATTTTACCTTTGAAGTTCCCGTTCTTCATGTTCCTATACATCTTTCAAAATTTTCGAACCATGAGAGTTGCTTCCTCTTCTTCCGAGTCAGAGTCATCTTCATCATCTGCTTTGAGAGCAATGGATTTTGATTTGGAGCTTTCATCATACTCAGTGTCAAGGTGAAGCTCATGAGTCATGAGTGACCCAGCTAGCTGTTCCAAGTTGAACTTAGTGAAATCTTTTGTTTCTTGTAAAGCATTGACCTTAGCCATCCATCTGTCCTTAGGAATACTCCTAAGAACCTTTCGAACATGTTCCTCTGATGAAATAAACTTTCCAAGAGAAGCTAACTCTTTAATAATGTTAGTAAAACGAGTAAACATCTCTTGAATGCTTTCCTTGGTCTTCATGGAGAACAATTCATATTGATTCATCAGTAAATCAATTTTAGATCTTTTGACTTCATTAGTTCCTTCGTGGGTTACTTCTAGTAAATCCCATATTTGCTTTGTGGATTTGCATCCAATGATCCTATTATGTTCATGGGGTCCAAGTCCACAATGGAACAATTTAACACCCCTGACATTTACTTCCATTTTTTCAAAATCAGCTTTGTCATATTCAGAGAAGGGTTTCAGAATTACCTCATTTTTGTCATTAGTAGTTGTGACCTCGAAATCACCAACTTCAATGACTCTCCATACCTGGTAGTTTTCAACCTTGATGAATATCTCCATTCGGTTCTTCCGGTAGGAGTAGAACTTCCCATTGAACATAGGAGGCCTTTGCGTAGAGTAACCTTCCTCAAGTTTCTCGGTGGTATTCATTGTTCCTTGGATCTTTTTCTCAATAGGGTTTCCTATCTTTCATTGCTCTGATACCAATTGTTATTTCACTAGAAACACTACAAGAGGGGGGTTAATTGTATGTGTAGAAATAAACGTAACTTTTTGTGGAAATTCAAACTTAAACAAATAAACAAGCTAAAGGAACACAAGGAATTTTTACGAGGAAAAACTTCTTGGTCCCGACAAGAAGAAACAACCTCAACCACTAGGGATTTTATACTCAACTCTTTCACTAATTAGGCCAAACAACTTTGTTACAACCTAATTCTACTCACGACCACACCTTGAGTTCCTAAACTGAAGTTCCTGAGCCATTGTTCCCTTAACAGCAGACAGTAATTCTTCTCAACTTCGCTCGAAGTTTTCTCACTCTTACTTGCTTTACTCAAAGTTTCTCTCTTACAGAACTTCACGCAAAGTCCCCTTACCCCAAAAACCAAAATACAATTGAACGAATAAGCTTAGTGGAATTAGAGTAAGAAAGCAAAGAACAAATGGCTATTATGAGAGAATGAAGGCACTGCCACTTTAATTAGTTAAACTCACTAAATCACTTAGTCAGACACACTATGGAACTTCATTAGACATAAATATTTATAGTGGTAGTAATTTAGAATGTGGGATTTAAAACATGTATTTGTGAAAAACCATTATCCCATGATGTTCCTTTCCCCAAGGAACACGTTCCTCAAACATCCAATGATCCATGATCACTATTAGGCGTGGGAGTATTTTTAGTTACTACTCCTCAATTATAGCAACCACTTTAAGCATTACTCGAAAAATCTGGTTCAATTAAAAACATATTAAATATTAAATCTGAAATTGAATCACTTCAATAAAAATATTATCTTTAAATTACTTCCTTAAAAACCGAAAAATATTTTTATTATCTTTGAAAAATTAAAATCTTTTCCTTAAAAAGATTTGCCACAAAATCATATTTTTCCTTAAATAAAACGATTACCTACATTCTAGGCATAATTTTCTCAACTGCCATCAATGTACCGTTGTAATGCTTCGACCTAAGTCTAGTTCCTTTTAATTGTTATTTCCTTTAACTTATAAGTTTAGTGCCAATTCGTCTGTTCCTTGCCAAGGAACAAACTATCATTCTCAAACAAAACTGCTACAGTTTCTTACCATCTTTACTCGTTCCTTTACAATGGACCTAGAAATAAAACGCCTCGCTTTATTCTTCTTGCTCCAATGCTGCTCCAGTATCAAATAGAGAAACATCTTCACTTAGTTTTCAAAATCCAAACTTGTTTACTTCCTCGACTTAGTATTCTCTTTGTTCCTTTCAATGATACCTTGAAATTCACACACTTAAATAACTCATTAGTCCATTACTCAGTTTGCATCTTTATTCCTTTGTCATCATCAAAACTAGGGTTCAACAAAAACTTTTTAAGTACGCATGTTTGTTACTATTACATAAAAATATCATAAATTACCTTGAGTTTATTTTTTATATGACTTATGTAATAAAAATTTATGAGTATAGTATTACTATGTTTGTATTTTAAACAAAAAACGCTACTAACATAAGATGAAGATGCAAATTTCGCAAAAAAAGTTATATAACGATAAAATAGAGCACACTGTTATAAAATTTCAATAACATTGTTCACCCCAATTCAATGACATGGTGCAAGTAAATAGATAAAATATTCTTTAAATTATAAAAAAAAAAACGTCATCTATCAATGAGGCACTTTATTCCTTAGATATTAAGAAAGTTCATATAGCACCCGAATAGTGTCACCTACTCCTCCAAAGTACCCTTCATCTTCTTGGTAGTTGATTGTTGTATATCAATTGGAGACTTGTCATTCTCTTTATCTCCATTCTTTTCCAACTTAATAAGTCGCTTTTGTGGTGTAATTTGAGATGCTAATGAGTCATTTTCATAATTTAGCATGTCCTATAGATAAAATAGAAAAAGAGTTTAGTACGAAGTAAATATTTAAAAAATGAATACGTAACTAATAAAGTGTAAAGCATCAAAACAAATATATATGAAATGCTTAAAAGATTAAAATTATTTTATTTACAATTTTGACAAAAATATAAACATATATATTTCGTACAACATTTCAACATACCTTATCACCTCCACCATCTTTGACACTTTCGACTTCATTTAGCTTCTTCATATATAAGTCATCATGTATGAAAACATAAAGTTGAATATCATATTTTAGTATAAAATTAAAATATAAGTATAACTCGTTGAATTAATTTCCCAAAAACAATGATGTTGTAATTATCTCAATCTTGATATATAGTCTCATCCATTTGTCAATAACATTAATCTCATCAGTTGTGCTTACAACGGTGTATGTAGAATTTTCATTTACTGCATTGTTATATGGAACCTTCACATTAAACAAATATCTTTTGCCAAGGAAAAAATTGAAATCTTCGGGAAATGTAGTTTCGATTAAATCCCTATAATAAATAAGAAAATAAATATATAAGACCTTAGTATAAAAAATAATATGTGCTTCTCCAAAACATAAAAAACGTGAAGTAATTAAATCAATTCATAACAACCTTGTCTTATAAGTTAAGAATCTATTTGGCCGTCTTACCAACCAATTTAGATACTTCTTCATCAAACATTAATAAAGAAAAATCAGCAGTCTTGTCTGACTCGATGAACTTGATCTTGATTCTTGAACTTATTATATTAGTGTTATGTGAAACAAAGCAAAAACAAAAATACAAGTTACATGCTTATTATTGATTACTTTAAAACTAATATAAAATATAAAACTTATTCTAAAATTGTATACTATTTCGGGGCGGTGGATTTGACCATGAGTTTCGTGTCCTCCAACATCAAACATCTTACTCTGTGGGATCTAATTCCCTAATGTTTGGTACAACGTGTTTAACTATTGATTAGGCTCCCATAATTGGTTCCATGAGCATAATTTGTGTTTGAATTAAGGTGTAGATCATTTTCTTAAGCTAAAAATCAAAAAAGTTAGTTATTTCTTCTATTCATCGAATCATCACTCCTTGAAACAACTTGATATATTGGTCAAAGTTTTAATTCCAAATACTCCCTCTGTGTTACAGTGGCGGACCCAGGAATTTGAATATGGGGATACGGAGTTACGGACGTACAACAAACACAAAAATAGTAGAAAAAAGTTCATAAAAAAAGTTCAATACATAAGTCTTACAACCAAAATATCCATAGTCATACAACCAATATTGTTAAAAAAATACATAAGATTAAACTTCAAACTAAAACTATTCAATTAAATTAAGAGTCTAACAATATTCAATTAAATTAAGAATCTAACAATGTTCAAATTCAACAATTTACATCTAAATATTCAATTAAATTAAGAATCTAACAATATATAAACGTAGAAAAGATGAAAAATCTGAAATTAGAAAACAAAAGTATAAACCCTAACTAATTAATCACCAATGTTCAAATTCAGCAATTTACATCTAAATATTTCAATTAAATTAAGAATCTAACAATATATAAACTTAGATAAGATGAAAAATCTGAAATTAGAACACAAAAGTATAAACCCTAACTAATTAATCACCAATGTTCAAATTCAACAATTTACATCTAAATATTCAATTAAATTAAGAATCTAACAATATATAAACTTAGAAAAGTTGAAAAATCTGAAATTAAAACACAAAAGTATAAACTAAGAACTAAGAAGTAAGAACTAAGAGTCTAAGAACTAAAAACTTACAAGAACAAAGCTGCGATTTGCGTCAGTGGCTTGAGTTTTGCGAAATAGGCCACCGCGGCACCGGCGACCGGCGTGAGTTCAGCGAATTAGGCCACCGGCGGGCGGCGTGTCGGCCGACGGCCGTTATTATGTGAGAGAGAGAGGAGAGAGAGAGGAGAGAGAGAGAGAGGAGAGAGAAGAGAGAGAAGAAAGAGGAGTCTGCTGCGTGAGAAAAGAAAGAAAGAAACGCTCGCTGGCTCGCTGCGCGATTTTTTTTCAATTTTTTTAATTTTTTTTTTTTTAAACTGATTTTTTTTTTGAATTTGGGGATACAGCTGTACCCCCATGTCCCCTTCTAGATCCGCCACTGCTGTGTTATGGGTTATTCTTCATTTTTAATCTTTTGCTAGGAGTAATTTTATGTCTAATCTTGTATGAATTTATATCCTTCTTTTGCCATTTTTCATTAAAGAGAATCAGATTGTTTAAAGTTTGCATCTTTTTATTAACTAATTGTTTGATACTATTTCATTGATGATAATTTAAGCTTGAGTCTATCTCTGTTCTTCTTCTGATTTTCATTTTAAGGAATATAGTTAATTTTCGATAATGACATTCAAAATTTGTCTTACCCGATTCTGAGATATTTTTCATAAGCAAATTTACTATAAGATTAGCTGTTTTATTACTTGGGCACCTAACTTTCTTTTCACAGAATGGTTTGAATTTTACCACTTAAGCATGCAAGTGTTACACTGTTACTTAAGTTTTTAACTATCGGAAAAAAGTTCCTTTATTTACTATGTTAATGAGAAAAAAAAGGAAAGAAGTTATACTATGGCAAATAATGTGGAGCACACGTACATTGAGAAAATGTTACAAACATAATTTGTTCTTAACAGTTAGGAATTGAGAATGTCTAGCTTTACCATTTGCATGACCTAATGGGTGAATTTTTGCTATAAAAGCAACGGTCATGATTTTAAAATTTATGGTTCAGATAAAACTCTACTTTACATAGTTTCATTAAAATTCTAAACTGGACTCGGTTATTTTTATATTTCACGATACTATATCGTGAGACGATTTTACCTAAAAAGTATCTTTAGGTAAGTATAGAGTAGATTTTCTTCCCAAATTGATTTTAGCGTAATGGTCAAAATAAAGATACGAAATGCATTATAGCATTATATCTACATTTTATAGTAAGCCTTTTTTATTAGAAAAAAAGAAATTTATCTAATAAGATATATTTTTTGTTGTTGTAATTAGGGCTGGCAATGAGTTGAGACAGCTCGCGAGCTACTCGAACTCGGCTCGGTCAAAACTCGGTCAAAGCTCGACTCGAATGAGCTCGACTTGAGCTCGAACTCGACTCGACAGGTTAACGAGTCGAGTCGAGCAACTCAATACTCGACTCGAGAAACTCGTGAGATACTCGATAAAATTTTATATATATATACTTTTAATTTTTTTCAGAAATTATAACTTTATTTTTTTCAATAAAAAATACTTGTACTTTTCTTTTTTGAAAAAATGGAAAAAAAGTGTATAAAATGACCAAAAAGCAAAGCAAAAAATTTCTTCTATAAAAAATAGAACTATATCAAATGACCAAAAAGCTTGAAACGAGTTCGAGTTCGAGCTCGAAACGAGTTCGAGTTCGAGCTCGAAACGAGTTCGAGTTCGAGCTCGAAACGAGTTCGAGTTCGAGCTCGAAACGAGTTCGAGTTCGAGCTCGAAACGAGTTCGAGTTCGAGCTCGAAACGAGTTCGAGTTCGATCTCGAAACGAGTTCGAGCTCGAGCTCGAGTTTAGATTTCGAGTTCGAGTTCGAGCTTGAAAATTTGAAACTCGCGAGTTTTCGAGTCGAGTCGAGTTTGAGTATGAGTTTTCGAGTTCGAGTCGAGTTTAGTCAAACTCAAACTCGACTCACATCATTGCCAGCCCTAGTTGTAATTTGATTGGAGGCTTAGTCTTACAAATTCAAGGCCCAGAAGTGGGAATAAATTATGGCAAATAGCCAACAACCTACCATCGCCAAGCCGGGTAGCCATCCTCCTAAACTCCATCCAAGTACACCGGGTCAAACTCTATGATGCTGACCCGAGTGTCCTTCTAGCATTCGCCAACTCGAATGTCGAGTTCACAATCGGGCCTGGTAATGAGTACCTCTTGCAAATCTTGCATGACCTAAACATTAATATGTTATCGAGACAACACTCTTGCATTCCCTTCATAAATTTTTTTTGACAATTTGAAAGTAGAATAAAAAGAATGAATAACAATCATTTAATTGGGGAGACTAACAAAACTGAGAATAAAGAAAGATTGAGAATGAAGATGAATATGAGAAAAGGCTATCGTTTTTTAGGGAAAATGTGAATGAGAAATTGCATTTTAATTTATAGAGGAAACTAATTAAACTAATCTCATATTGCGTTACAATCACGGCAAAAATAAAGATGACAAATAATATTAAACATTTTTACAAAAAACTCTAATGCAATTCCGTGCAAAAATGTTAAGCAATCACGTGAGATATGGTACACAATTTCATTCACGCAAGCCATGAATAACGAATTGATCTTCCAATTTGGTGTTGCGACGAATTCACCTTCTACAGAAAATTGGATGTTGTTGCAAATCGTGTATGATGCTTGACATAATTTTTTTTCTCAAATGATGTATTAAAAGGTGTCTAGGGTTCATAAATTTTGAGGTTGCAGTGCAATGCAAGTATGATTAGGGTATTTATAGTGCAAAATTAAAGGTTTTTTTACTCGATTTTTGAATTTTTTTAAATAAAATATTATTAAATCACGAATTCCATATTAAAGCTTGATTGAATCAATCCCTAAAATCACGTCATCCAAATTAGGAATGATTTTGATTTAGGTGATCAACTTGCACATGATTGAAGATTGTAATTGCTTGTTTACTTGTTGAGTAATTAAATCCCTAAAATCATGTATTCCATTAATGAAGAAACATAGGCAATTAGCATAAATCATTATTGATTGATAAATTATTTTCATTACCATATTTGAAATCCGAAATGTAACCAATATGGGAGTGATTGATTTCTGGCCAAATTTATATGGGATTGAGAATCATGATATAAATTTACATAATTAACATCGCTAATTACCTAAATTATCGACTTTTGAAAATAACACTAATTTTTTTTCGAGCCAAATTAAACAACTGCCACGTGGACACCAAAATAGAGAGACTTTATTTTGTGGAGCTCTAAAACTATTTGATGAATCTTAACATACAAGATAAAATTTAAAATTTTGCTTTAGATATAGATTCTTCTATCAACACGTAGAATCTTCGACTCCTAGAAATTTGGTAACTCGTAGCGTGAACTCCACACGTGGTAGCACAACTAAAGCACACGTGATAGGAACACGTCAATTTAAGTCGGTTGACTTCTTTCCTTAATATTTATCTCAAAATTTTTGTTTATCTCCTCTCTCGGTCTCCCTCGCCAACTCTACATCCTCTATTCCACTATAAAATCTCTAATTCTCCAAAGAAATCACAGTAGTCAGTAATCCTTTCTTGTATTTCAAATATCAGGCAAATTGCTAATATGGAGTTCCGAACCCTAAACCTTACCATCCTCTCAGCAAACGACATCAAACAAGTCAACTTCTTTTCCAAGATGGACGTCTACGTCGTCGTTTCAATGATAGACTCAGCAGACAACCACAACCTACGTTCAAACAGCATTCAGAAACAGAGAACACCTATTGACAAAAAAGGGGACAAGAATCCTACGTGGAACTATACAATATCTTTCACCATAAACGACGTCGTAGCTCGGCAAAACCGCCTCTATATTCTGTTCGAGATATTCTCCAGCCGGTCATTCCCGGGAGACAAGCTCATTGGGAAAGTACAGGTGCCAGTCTATGATCTCCTCAACGGTTACGGTGACCGGAAAGACGCCATTTTGGTGAGTTATCAGGTGAGGAAGCGGTCTGGTAAGCCAAAGGGTGTGTTCAATGTATCCTACAAGTTTGGGGAGAAGTTTACGGTCAGTGGTAGCGTAAACACAAACTTTGCGAATCCGAATCCGAATCCGAATACGAGCTATCCTTATCCTCAGCCGCCTGTGTACGCGTACCCGGCACCACAAACAGGGTACGGGTACCCGTATCAGGGACAAGGACATGGATATCAAAGGAGGAACAATATGGGAATGGGGATGGGTGCGGGTGCTGGGTTGTTGGGTGGGATGTTGGGCGGGATGTTAATTGGAGATATGGTGTCTCATGCTGGTTATGATGGTGGATATGATGGTGGCTTTGATGGTGGATATGATGGCGGGTTTGATGGGGGATTTGATGGTGGCTTTGATTTCTAGTAAACGATTTTATATTTGGGTGTGCAGTTTATAATGGATTTTATGGAGTACTTTGGAATAGACTATTAGAGAGTAGGAGGAGTGAATATGTTTTTTAATGGTTTGGCTTTTCCTCCAGTCACTCCTTATAATTTCTTTATCTTTTAGTATCACAATTTTGCAAGAATATGATTCTCTTTATTTGAATACTAGTTTTGAGGTTCGTATGAGATCTGATAAAGTTGTTTCTGATTCGAAAATCCAATTCGAAATATCCGATTTGTAGTCCGATCTGGTCTGAATGAGATGGTCTGAATCTGAAAAGATCCGGTTCGAATCCGGTTCGAAATAATCTTGATCCGAAATTCGATATATCTTGACCGATTCGAAATTAATCTTATTCAAAGGTAACCCGATCTCAAAGTAATAGGAAATTACTGCCTTTCATTAGGCTTTGATCCGAAGTACCCGAAATTGATCTTAAAAAAGAAAAGGATTATCACAAGTACTCTTCAGACAAGTTTTGACTATGCAAATTAGTTATGTATATCTTAAAAAAACACGAAGAGTAGCAGTTTCGTAGCAACTTCATACAATTTACCATTCGATTCACAATTGTCCGATCTGAAAAGCATCCCAACTCCATGATGATCTGAAATGCGATTTGATCCGAAATGGTTCGGTCCGGTCCGAATATCGATTCAGAAACGATGCGATCTGAATTGATCCGGTCTGAATCCGATTCGATTGGTCCGATTGTCAGATTTTACACAGTTAATGTGTATATTATCTTCTTTTAAATTTTTTTGGTAACGTTGTTGATTTTGTACTGTTGTAAATGATATTTTGTACACTTGTGTTTATATGCTTTCTCCATTTTTTTCCGATTGTAATAATCAACACTTTTCGTTGTTTCAGCAATTAAGTTTTACTTTTGGTAAAACAGCAAGTATAAGTATAATAGACAATATTGTCGTTATTTTATGTTAATAAAATTATTATTAATTATTCAAATTGTCTCATAAAGCCATGTTTACTTTACTAAGGATTTATTAAAATTGATATCTTCGTGCTAAATTATCCTTCTTTTTATTTCCTTAAAATCATGTTCAAACCTATTATTGTAGTAGAAAAAGAATAGAGAATGTATATATTTGTGATTGTACTCTAATTTTTTATATTTGTTATCGCGATATATAAATTTTATATTTTTAATATTTAATTGAATATTGTAGTTAAGTATGTTATTAAATGGTATTCAAGTAATTAGTAAGACATAATAATAACTAACACGATTTTAATATGAATAATATTTGAATGATACTTTAAGAAAGTAGAGGGTAATGATTTAATAGATGCAGGATAAAAGAAATAGAGAAAAACACGAGTACAATAATAAATTTAACTTTCAAAATATAGCACATAAACATATACTAATGCATATGCAATGGAAGATAGGAAAGACAAAAAGATCGATCATGGTGACAGTACCATGAATATATTAATTAAATATAAAATTAACTTTTATTAATAATCGAAAAAAATATTTAAGAGAAAAAATATCTCTTATTAATCACGATTATATTAACACTTATCAGAGTTTTTTTTATGATCCTTGACCTCAAATAGTCTAAAAACGCGAACTTTGAGTTCACAATTAATTTTAATAGAATAAGTTAATGGAGAAAAGAATAAGATATGTCATATACATAGATGGAAAAGAACATTAAACATAAATAATCATGTATACAACAAATATTTTTTGAATAAAATAATTAGTTAATTTCAAAATTAATAACTTTGCAATATCGTTGACAAACTTTCATTTGATTCTTGATGTAATACCATCATGATATGCTATATGTTCAAAACTATAGATATGTTCTCGTTTTTTTTTTATCTGTCTCGATCACTTGGAATCTTGAAACTATTCATACTTGGAGACAATCTTCTCAATTTTTTTCAATCTATAAGAAACAATATAGTCATGTGAGTTCCTGTTTAATTTGTCTCAATTAGTAGTTTATTAATATTCAGTCGTTATAATTTTTTAATAATATATAATGAAAGATACTTAAGTTCGAAGACGTGCTTTTGGAGATGCGCACAAGAAGTGAAAAGGATAAGAAAATAAATGAAGTTTTTTTATCTTTGTATAGCTCAATTTTTAAAAGTATGAACTTTGAGAAACATAAATGCTATTGTCACATATAATATGTTATTTTTATATGTATCTAAAATAAAGACTAAAAAAGACGTTATTTTTTCATCTAAATAGATATATTTTTATAAATTGTAAAATTATATTGTACTCCCTCCGTTTCCTAAAGATCTTCCCTCTTTCCGTTTAACGGTGTTTCCAAAAGATCTTCCCTCTTTTGCTTTATTCCTTATTTGACAAAACAAATTTTCCTATTTACCCTCTCATGTCACTATCATATGGTCCATCATTACATTATTAATTCAATTTTACTCCATTTCTCTCTCCTACTTTAACCCCTTTATATTTGTTTATTTATCTTAACCCCTTTCTCTCTCCTACTTTACTCACACCAGGCCCCACACAACATGATTTTCCTTGGTATCTGTAGGAACAGTAAGTGAGAAGATCTTTAGGAAACGGAGGGAGTATATGCCTACTTATTTCGAGCACTCTTCAATGTTGAAAAAAATTATAGTATTATGGATTATGTAGCAAAAGTTATATTTGATTTACATAATATAATAATTTAGATTTTTTCATTTAAAATCAAACCTTAACCTTCACTTATCCGAACCACCTTATATGTATTTATATCTATGTTGAACACCATTCTTTTTTTAAATAGAAATCAAAAAGAATGATATGACATATTTATATGGAGCTCTCTATAATATTCCAAAGTTGTTTTTTAAAATCAAACTCTAATATATATGTAAATTTATCTCTATAGATTTTAGTTTTTGTTGTAACACCAAAGTTTCATTAGGATAATCTAATTAGATAAGGGAGCACGTATGTAAAAAAGAACCGGGCATTGGATCAAGCCAATCCCAAAGGATTGGTCAAGAGTTACCCTGTTAGGTCTTATATGTTTCCTTGCAACAGCATAGAATAAGTATGGTAGTGAATTTGTTGTATTAAAGGATAATATTACAGTACTACCTGAAAACTCCACCATGAGGCTAATAGATCTAGTGATCTACCAACTTCATATACAACTTACACTATGAAAGAACATGGAGCTCATGCTATTAATAAATACAACCACATGCACGAGCATAAGTCAATTTACTGGTTAATGTCAACTCCACCCATCTCGGTTGCAGAAGAAAGAGCAGCTTCCGAGCCGTCTCCTTTTCCTGTAGACTCTTCTGCATTAGTTTTGTCATTTGGATGTCCGGATTCGATAGCTTCAGCATCATAGTTTTCATTATTGACCTTGTGTGTAACTGTTCCAGCATCGTTTGGAGGATCCTGCAGCTGCGAAACATCCACAACATGGGGTCATAACCTCAAGCAATTTTAACCTCTAGTTTTACCCGCCAAACCTGTCCTTACAAGGGATTTAGTGAAAGCATTAAGTAATATCTTTGATAATCTAAAAAAGTCAAAGGATGCTTACCCCCAGGTTTCTCAAACTAGCAGTCACATCCTCCTGTTGCTGCTGCAGAGTTGTTCTCAGGCCTTGAAATTCCTAGATGCGTGTGGAATAAAATCTTAGCATGAATGGGTAATTGAAGGAAGCTTTAAAAAATCAGGAGACACTCACTGATCGAAGTTGACCCACTTCAACATCCAGAGATTTCCTGAGCTCTACCAGCTCCTGAAAACATGGCTCAAAAACAGTTCATCAAAGGAGTAATAATGGAGTTGCACATAAAAAAAATTACTTTCAGACACAAAACTGAATCAAATTTCGATACATTAGCAGATAGGTCATGTAACCCTGAAGAAAACACAATGAGGGTGAAAAAAATTGAAGTACATCATGTGTGTGTTTGAAATTTGGAGCTTTACTACTGTAGCCCTACAAGAAATACCCATTTAGTAATTAATTGTTTCACTTTGACTTTTCAAAATTTACCTATCCACTTTGACCATGTTTATTAGCGAATCTGTAAAATGTTATTAGATTTGTCTCAATGTAAAATTTCATAACATCAACTTTTTATTAATTATATCAGTGGTCAAAATGTACGTCGGCACATGTGAATGCCAAACTGAACTAATGACAGACAGAAATTTATTTCATTTTGCTTTCACTAAGATAACAACTCAAAATTGACATGCCAATGCTAGTAAATACTGACTAAGCAAAAGCACCATTTTGTACCTTATATTTTGCTTTCAAATAAAAGATTCCAGAGCTACAGAATATAAAAGTTCTGTCTCATGGCTCTCTTTGAATGTAAGTTCTAGCTAGGAGTTAAATACAGAATTCGAAAGACAGTGGTGGCATCTTTCTAGGCCACCAAGACCAAGTTCTCACTCGATAGAAGAGTTTTGCATTTTGACTTGCACTACAGTTTTAAGGGATTGCGTAAAATACTGCAGGAAGGAAGAAACATTAACTAACTGTATAAAGACATTGATACTAAGTGATACGATTGAATCATTTTGTCTAAATTTACAACGGACCCTTCATTGCATTAAACAAATAATTCGTGATCCTAATGAGATGTAAAAATGTTATTATGAAGAAAACAGGTTTATGACCCATGATTTTACTTGATCGATAGACGGGTTCATGACTTTTAAACTCATAAAGTTCCCCTTAGGGAATTCTGAAAAAAAAATATAGTGAAAATATTAACAAAAGGACCAAATATGTTGCGACACCAAGTGATAGCAACTAGCCTAAGTTGGATATTATCCACAAAAATGTAGCTCAAGTTCAATGTGTTGTAAAGGGATATTAGGATCTTCTCCCACAGATAGGGATAAACATAATAATCAAGAGTGGGGAGAAAGAAAGTGAAGGCGGAAAATACATAATAGATTTAGAGATAGAAGAGGATGCTTTAAATCAATCATGAATTGCAAACCCTTCTATAGTGGGTATATACCTTATTTTGCTATCTCTTCCTTCTTCATTAATTTATTTATATTTACCAAATCACGTTGCATATTTAGAGAAAACTACTATTGCAGTACTCTTAATTCGCCCAATCTTGTGTGTAGTCTTAAGAAAAAATTTCATTTATTAATATTGTACTTTGATATGATAACACTAAATATAACTTGGTCTAGTGGTTAAAACTTTAGTACATGAACTTGAGGTCATGGGATCAAAACCTATACTATGCAATTTCTAATTTTTTTATTGTACATGGATTACATGAACTAAAACTTCTTAAGGAGAGTGCCACGTGGCACCGTTCCTAGTTTTTTATGCACGCCTTTCAATATATTAGTATAGATTTAAGAAAAATTCATCAAGATTATTTTGTCTTGAACTAAAAAGCTTGAGAAAGCCACTTAGAAAGAAGAGGCCTTACCATATCACAACTGCTTTCAAGAAACAGCCTACATTCATAGGACATGGCTAAGACCAGAATAAAGTAGGTGAATCCAACAAGTGCAGATGTTAGATGATACATGTTTTGAAAAAGCTCTAATCCGCCTCAACCATCAGATTATTCTGACCATGCTTACCAATTGTTTAAAAACCCTTAACTTCCGTCGTCATAAGATGAGTTGTTCGCCGTTTACAATTTATTCTGTCATCCCCTAACTTTCGGTGCTCTTGCTATTAAGATGTTTGTTCAGTGATTAGGATGATGGTCAATGGCAACCAAATATTAGACTCTATTGACTTAGATAACTCTATAGTGTTCTACCTACTAATCAATCAATGGAAAGCTAAGCATTTTTAGCAAATAAATGGACATAGAGACTTGGAAATGTATGAAGCTGATAACAGTGGTTCAAAAAATGATAGCTGCAGATTAGACATCGCTTTCGAGAATTCTTGGTAAAGGAACTCAATCGCACTTTTAAGCTTTCTAGCACTATAAACACAATTAGTCAGTAGTTCAGCAATTCACCTAGATAATGCTTCATGAGGAATGGATTTGAAAATGAAACACATGTTTGTGACAAATCTTCACATCAGAAATCCTAGATATCCTAACAAAACTCAGAGTAGTTCACACGTCCATAACGTCTCATTCTTACTCAATCGCAACTAAACGAACCAACAAATTTTATTGGGGTAGGGAAGAACAACGGAAATACAAATAGAGATCGAAGCTTACATTCCGATGGCTCTGAACTTGAGTATCTAACTTGGACCTCCAATTTTGCAAATCCTATACAAAAGTTGAACAAGGGGAAGGCGCAATCAAGTTAAACCAAGAAAATTACAACAACATATATCCCTGAAAAGCTGCTTATCGAGAAAATTCACCTGTTTCAAACTCTGTATCCTACTCAACAACTCTGTTCTCGATTCATTCAATTCCTAACTTCCGGAAAACAGTACCAAAATCACAAATGAGAGAAAGGGCAAAAATGTCAAAAAATTCAAGTATCAGGAAATGAACATAACATTTGTCAAATTTTTCCAGAAATGAGATTGAAATGCAAAAAGAAGATGAATATACCGTGAGTTTGGACTGAGTTGGAGCCAAATTCTCATTCTTCTACAAAACAATCCGACAAAAATGAAAATCAAATTAAGTAAAAAAAAATAGGGTTTCCCACTAACGTAGTAATACCGGTCATATTGCGCAAAATTGGAGGAGAAATCTCACCGAAGAGTCGAGGGGAAAAGACGATTCGGGTTTCGCCATTGATTAATTATAGAGTAGTACAGGTTTCTGGGGTTTACTGTACTGGGTTTTCTTCAACTAAAATTAGAGAGAAGCAAGAACAATTGATACTGAAACTTAACTTCAGATATGTTTGGAAGGCTGTTTTGGTTGCAAAGAAATTATTGGAGATATATTGTCGTACAGAAATTCAAAAATTGAATCGGCGGGGAAAACGACGTCGAGAAGAGCGGGGTGTGTGTACACTTTTTACACACTTCACACTTACACAGTTCACAGTTCACAAGGATAGTGTTAGCGGTTTGGGTTGGTGCGGTTTGGGTTGGTGCGGTTTGAGATGTAACCCAACCCAAACCGCAAATATACGGTTTGACATTTTCCCAACCCAAACCGCGCCGCACTTTTGCCCAAACCGAACCGCGCAAAATGGTTTGGTGCGGTTTGGTTTGCGGTTTAACCATTTTTTCCTCAACAACATTAATTTTTTTAATCTAAGAGTAAAAAAAAATTATTAATAAATATAAAGAATCCAAATAAATAGAAAGTTGACTTCATAATTAAACATAAATAATAATTTATCAAAAGTGTCCAAGTTATTTACCTTTAACTTTGTTTTTTTAGTTGCATGCCACCTTGTCAAGTGTATTTAAAAAAAATCAATATAGATAATTTTTTTTAAAAAAAAATATCATATAAGATTGCGGTTTATGGTGCGGTTTCGGTTTACAAAAATTAAAACCCAACCCAAACCGCAAACCGCGGTTTGCTTGAAATCATAACCCAAACCGCAATATTGAAACCGCAAACCAACCCAAACCGCGAAAAAACGGTTTGGGTTGCGGTTTGGTGCGGTCCAGACCGCACTCTGAACAGCCCTAATAGTATATTCGTATTGCAACCCCACGGTTCATTTTTTTTGGTGTAACCACCCCCCACGGTTCATTGTTCAACTTTTGTACGCAAGAGAGTGAGGTGTCAAGTCACTACTAACTGAGTCACTGGGTTCAAAATTTGGATTGATTAAAGTTGAGTTGGGATTTGGACGGGGTCTTGTTGGATTTAACATATCTACATGTTTAGGATAGGTCAAGTCAAACTTGAGTTAATGAACAGTCAAGGGCGGATCTATATAGGAATTTATGTGCCATGGACCCTTTTTTTATAAAAAAAAATTGGGTTTTAAGAATAAAAAACATTAAAATAAGTCAAAACTGTGTAATCGCAAAGAGAAAGGAAAAGGCAGGAGTCGTGGAACCGGAAAAATATATAGTACGTATGTCTCCAAATCCCAAAAACCTATACCTAAGCTCTACTCCAAGTTGCTCTACGAACTTGAGTCCCAAAACTATGTTTACTCTCTCAACAAAATGTCTTAAATCTAAGCCTTATATATTTGCTAATTCCTTTTACCCCAAGTAGATATATGTAAAAACTAAAATGACACTCTTGTATATTATAAGAATTAAGACAATTTAGTAACTTTAGAACATACTTTGCTAACTTTTGAAATTACATAGAAGTTTTTGATCTGATTGTCGTCCGTAAAACTGAATAAACAAATCTCTATTAATAGCCAGCTAATCACGTGATCGCGTCTGAATTTTATCCACTAATACCAGTATCCAGTAGCTCCCTTAATTGAAGGAACTAATCGGCTTCATGTGTTAATCAAACGTGGTCTCTAAGGTGAAGGTGTACATCACAAATAGTAGAGAGTTTTTAGGGATGTTTTTTAGTTTTTCTTGATCAAAAAGAAAATATAGGATCATAATATTTTATGAAAATATTTTAACTAAAAGCTTATCCTTTTTATTTATTTACCAAAAGTTCTTTTACTTACTACAACGTTTGTTTTTTCACAAAATACTTAGAGATTTATTCCAATTCACGCATGTATTCTTATGTCCCAAACATTACTAAGACTCTTAAACACTTAACTACATAAATTCTAAACATTAAAACTCTTAACTCTTAGTCTTCATGTATGTTTTTATGAAGCTTCAAAATAGTAGCTTCAATTGTTCCAAACTATTAGAACTCAGGACTGCAAACATACAAGAACTTAACACCTTCCTTAATTATCTTGGTCTTCATAGTAACTAGTAGCATGAAGCAGGTCTGCTTATCACTTAAACGGTTTTTTCACCAAGTACCCCTAAATTTTTAGGAATTTCACGCGGTACCCTCGCACTCTAGAAAATACACCTGATACCCCCCAATTTTATGATAATACACCAAATTCCCTTAATGACTAACGAAGGTTAACTCCGCTAGTCAATAACTCTAATTTTCTATTTTAAACCCCAATTAACCCCTAATCCTCACAACTACCTCTAACTCTAACCCCTAGTCCTAACCATAAACCTTAAACCCTAAACCTAACTGTAACCACCATTCCACCACCTCACCCCCCACCCTCCACCATCCCTCAACCCCCCACTCCCTCACCTCTAGCAGGACCGTGCTGTCGGGGGGGTGGGGTGGGAGGGGGCTGCGGTGGGGGAGGGGGAGCTGTTATGGCTGCAGGAGTGGTGGTTGGGTGGTAGTGAGTTAGAGTTAGTGTTTGAAGTTAGGGGTTAGGGTTAGGGTAGGGTTAGAAGTTAGGGTTTAGTTAGGTTAATTAGGACTAATAGGGTTTAATTAGGAATAAGACTAACAGAGTTAATAGCTAACTCCAAAAATCGTTAGTCATTAAGTGTCTTGATATTTTTGTCTCGTATTTATTTGCTAGTTCGTTGATAATAGTTAGTTATTAGTTGTTGCAAAATCATTCAAAATTCCCAAAAATCTTTAAATTAGGTAAGTTAGATTTGTTAGACTTTGATTAATCCCAATTTCCTTGTGGAATGACCCTTGACTTGCCTTTACTATGTTTTTAGTAATTTCTTGTTAGGTGTTATAAATGTTGTTTGAAAAATGATTTTTGGTACCTTAATGACGCACTAAAGACCTCTGATTAATATGGTGTCGTTGATAGGGAAATTGTGTTATTAATTGAAGTTTTCTTAAGTTTGAAATTGTTTAATTGTTTTCTTTTTCACCTCTCTTTATTAATTGGTTTATTTTATTTTATTTTATGTGGTAAGTGCTGTTTATTTGAGTCTAGAAATTCGTAATATAATTTATTTTATATTTCTCTAAGAGAATTCCGAAAAAAATGGCAAGCTTCTTTTTTCCTCAATATGAGGACGAATCATTTTGGAATTATTATCAGAGATTTCAGAACACTCTTCTAACTAAGTAAAGACATGAGCTTTGGGAGATGTGTTAGGTGATGTATGAGGGTTTGAATATGCATAGAAGAGAAGTGGTGGAGTCTATATTTAATGGTGAATTTTGATCTTTTAATGAAGCATGAATTTTCATTGGGTGACTATCCAAAGACACTTATGAGTGGGACCATGGAATTACCACTTTCTCAAATTTAAAAGATGTTTCTAGCTATGAACTACATGTTATTCTGAAACTCTTAATTCACTCAAAGAAATGAGTTTCTTAACGTGTTAAAGAGGTGTGATTCTACGATGGAAAACATTGTGAATCTAACAAACGATCAATTGAAACACTGAGTCCAATCATTAATAATCAAAATCATACTTGCATGACTATAACTAATGAAGATGATGATTGGGATTTAGATGAGAACCCCATAGTAGAGGAATCATTTGTTGAGAAAGCTTACATTGTAGAGTCTAATGATGTTGAAGAAGTAGTTGATGAGACTTTTGTTTCTACTCGTCCCCTTCATATGCCCTTTTCAAGGAAACTCAACTTAGTATATTCCTTCCTCATCTTATTCCCTCTCCTCAAAGTTTCACCATTGGAAGAGCCTTTGGCCTCCTTAAACCTTGGCAAGACTCAAATGAAAGTCATCCAGGACTGGATCGAGCTTAAATTTTGCACAGACCAACTAAAGGAGAACTCATTATTTTATTTTTTTTGAATTTTGATATTTTTTTTTCACACTTCCCAGGATTCTCTCGAAAATTTCAGTCGGCACTTATCTCTTGGTAAGCATATAGAAGCATTGAAATGTGTGTATGCTCTTTGTTTATATCTTACCTATTTGATCCATTGTGAAATATGTGCTAATGCTTATGACAAAGATCTTTGTTTAAATATTCAGTGGTAAGTTCTAGCTAATGATCCTAAAAGAGCACTTTTGGGGAGGTAATATGAGACCCTTTTCTTTTCTTACTTGTTTGTTTCTTAACTTTTTCATTTAAATTAGTTTGGTTGCATGCATGATATGTTGCTAAGAGTGTTCATAACTTGATTGGAAGACCTTCCTTGCGCTTGAATTGATGGTTTTGGAAGCCTTGTTGTGACTTTAGGTGATCTTTGAAAATGATAACTTTTGTTAGGGTTTTTTTTTCAAATTTGGTGAGTTGGTTGATTGAATTGCCTTGTCCCTTGTGAGATGAACCCGAAATGAGGGCCATGAACCTCGTAAGACTCAATTATAATCCTCAATATTGATTGCCTAACTTGTGACTTCCATTTTAGCTCCCTAGATTGCATATCATTGAACTAAATGGAAGAATGATTTAGGGATTTTCATTTCGATAGAATCAGGAGTTCAAAAGCCAAAAAGCCTTTTATACTAGCATAGTTACCCACTTCTCAACCCATATGAGCCTTTTTATCCTATTTTTGCTTAATCCTCATAATAAGTCATGACGAACTTTCCTCAAAGTGGAGTACATGTCTAGTTTGTGTTGATTTGAGTTGTTTTGGTACTAAGTCTTTAGTTGAAAGTGAGTTAATGTGTTTGTATAGTTGCAAAAGATGAAGAAAATTGTGAAAGAAAGAACAGAAAAGAAAGAAAGCTCTTATTGGTTTATTTGGATTCTTATTGAAAGAAAAGAAAGAGAAAGAGAAAATTGCTAAGCAAACTAAAAAATACGTTCAAAAGTTGAAAATGAAAGTGAGAGAAAGAAAAAAAAAGTGGTTATGTTTGAGATTTCAAATTGAATGGTGTTAGGATTAGCTTGGGGGAGTCTTTTTAATTCCCCTAGTGTGTACTCGGCTTTACCTTTTTTGCACCACACATTCTCAAGTTGATATCCTCACCCATACCTAGCCCCATCACAACCTTGATAAAGTCCTTATTGACTTCTATACTTGTCTTGGTCAATTTAGTAGTTGGTTTCATTGCCCATGATGCCACTCATCCCTCTTGGTATACACCACATGTACCTGACCCCACTGATCATGTTGGGGAGGGTACTTTTGGCCATGTTGTTTTTGGTGCTGCAGGTACTTCTGGGGACGGTTTTACTGCCTATATGTCTGATGATGACGTGTGAGACCTCTCTTTCCCTCTTGCTGCAATGAAGTCATTGTCGAGTTCAGCTTGGGGAAGATTTTCTGTAAGTACACCCCCTCCCTTTTTATTGTTTTTAGTGTAGTTAGTTTAGTTAGTTTGCTTTTCGTAGTTTAGTTTCATTGCTTTTAAAAAATAAAAATCAAATATTGCTGAAAAATACCAAAAATACGATTTGACTGGATTGATGTGCATCAAAGCATACAACACACGAAAAGCACTCCAAACGCATCAAATCGCATTATAAACGAGCTCAAAAGAGCTTAAATCGACTATTAAAACTAAGGGGATTGGAGTAAATAATTGATAAATAATACACATCAAAATCCCCCAAGCTAGCCTTTTGCTTGTCCCTAAGCAAAACCATGACATGAACATGAATATGATTGCTTCACCCCCTTTACAAATAAAAACAGAGATCAAAATCTTTTATAAGGCTCAAAAATCATTCAAGCATGCACAATTCAAGTTCAACTGTTCAGATTACTCTATCCACCAATCGCCCAAATAAGCAATCAAATGCGGCTGCCTTATATGACATGCAAATCTCGAAAAGGCACTCACTAGGGTGTCACTCCTCTCAACATTTTTGTGGCAGACAATAGATGTGCCCGATCACTAACCATCCCAACCATAACAATCCTTCCCACTCACAGTCTCATGTGTTTAGAAAGTAATAATGCCACTCATCCTAATCATGTCGACTCAAGTAGCTAACGTACTCTTTAACCTTGGCAAACTGACTCCACATCAATCCAATAAACAATGTAAGCACAAGCTCAAGAGGACTTTTCCATGGTTGTAATGGGGCTTAGGTAAGGATAGGGAATATGTATAGGAAATGTGGTGGAAAAACCCAAGAACGAGGGAGCAAAAGTCACTAGAAGCATCAACCAAAACATAGCCAATAACAATGTCCCAACTCTATGAATCAACAACATTTTCATTAAACCCATCCTTGAAACAGTGTGATGAATTTTTTTTTTTTGCAAGCAATTGTGAAGGAAAGAATTTTTAACTTTTTGTTCATTTTTTCAATCTTTCTTTTCTTTTTCTTTGCATCTTTTCGATCCAACAATCACATGTATTTCACTTTGCTTATTCTTTTCTTTTTCTCAAACTTCGAGCCTTACAAAATACAATCATCTCCATCCAAATTAACTCATAAAAACTATTTCAGATACTAACTTAGACAGATGCTCCCCAAAGCTAGGCTTGGGAATAATATCAGAATAAAGGCCATGGGCGTGTAATGAGGTTTAGTAACATGAAATAGTCATTAGGCTCAATGGGGCTAAGGAGGATAATAGTATATAGAAAAAAAAATCACTCCGAGGCTCGAGAATTAGACAAAAGAACGCCTCTATCATAACAATTGCCACAAGTCATTAGATATCAATAAGTACGTTGTCAAAGTAAAGATCGGTCAGCTAATGAAGAACTAACACACAAGAAACATAATGGATATTGAAATAGATCCATTTTCAAGAATGAATCCTCACAGTCTAACCAATTCAAGCATGCAGTCACGATAAGCGAGTCAACGTCAAAACTCACCTAAGGTCAAGGCATTTAAAGTTCACATTCCAGCATCACAATCTCAAGTGCCCAGCTATCCAGAAAAAGAGCCCAAATATATTTTCAAAGAACATCATGAGGCACGGGGAAGCAATCACATCAATCCAGTCAAATCATATTTTTGGTATTTTTTCAGCAATATTGGTTTTTTTGAAAGCAATGAAACTAAACTGTAAAAAGCAAACTAACTAAACTACCTATACTAAAAAGCAATAAAAAGGGAGGGGGGTGTACTTACAGAAAATCTCCTCCCAAGTTGAACTCGACAATGACCTCATTGCAGCAAGAGGGAAAGAGAGGACTCACACGTCATCATCAGACATATTGGTAGTAAAATCGTTCCCAAAAGTACCTGCAGCACCAAAAACAACATGGGTAGAAGTACCCTCCCCAACATGGCCAGTGGGGTCAGGTACATGTGGCGTATACCAAGAGAGATGGGTGGTATCATGGGCAATTAGCCCCTTGGTGGTAGTAGTCATGATAGATGGGGTAGAGTGCGTGATGCATGTTGGACTCCACTGTGGTCAACCCTGTGTCCAGGGTGGTCAGGTGGGTCTGAATAGTGGCTTGACCGAGCTCAAGGGGGTCCATCTATGAGGTAAGGGATTGTTGTCCCTGCTCAATACGGGTAAGGACAGTCATCATAGGGTCTACAGGTGCGGAGGAAGAGGCTTCCCCAGCGGACTGCCTATGGTAGGTCCTTAGAGGTCATCTGGCAATGGGCTCCTGACCCTGCAAGCGAAGTAGGTACGAACCTACACCAGGTTCAAGGCGCGTCTGGGCACGGTCGGGAAGAAGGATAGACTCCTTCTTGGCAATGTACCACCTAAACTTATTGGCCGATTGGGCAGTTATCCACTTGGAATTGATCATATAATCGATGCCAATCTCTGCAGGGCCAGCTACTGCATTGTTAATGTCGGGCACATAGCCAAAATGAACAGCGATAGCAGTAACCGATAACACTACCATCATCAAACGTGACAGGCAAACTAGTTGTAGTCTATTTTAGCTGGGACACAAATAAATAGGGAAGGCATAAAGAATAGTCGAACTCGGGGAACAAATAACTCCCCATCAGAAAAATCTCCTGTTTTTGACATTAGTGGGGCTCGGCACGCCCAAAAAGTGTGAATCCCAGAAATCACTACAAGTAGCGAAGACTAGGAAAATGTAAATGCTCAGCGAATATGTGTTGGGTGTTCACTTCCTCCTCTCCCTTAAATGCTGCCCACAATGTATTTATGCGAATGTGGGGAGGGGGACGATTGTCCTCAGTTATGGATAGGCCAAAAATAGCAAGTAATTGACCCAAGGTGAGTTCTCGATCCTCATTCATGAGGCAAAAACGAAGAACCTGATTTTTGTTCCCTACTTCTAGGGAACTCAGGAATTCAAGTGTTAGATGCCTATAGGTCCAAAGGAACATGCCAAACATAGTTCATAATCCCAGGTTGTCAAATAAATTCTTAATATCAACAAATATACCCAAAGTATGCAAAGACTGTGAATCAACAAAACGAGTTGGGATTATATTCCAAAATTTCAACTTTTAAAACTTTTGTTTTGTCTCTAAAGATGTAAATATTACCTCATGAAAAGTTGAATATGGTGGAATTTGGTTACTTGATTCCCCTCTTGTGCTTTGCCTCCTCTTGCTTGGCCTTGACATGGTGAAAGTTATGTGAGAGGGTGAAGTGAAGTGAAAGGGAGAAAAGATGGGAAAAATCTGAATTTGTGTGAGAAAGATGAAGAAAAGGAAGGAGGGTGAAGAAAATTTGAAGGAGGAGATGAAATTTGTGAGTGAAGAAAGGTAGGAGAAAGGAGTAGGTATGGAGGTAGTGAGGAGAGAGAAAAGGAGGGTTTGAAGAGGATGAGGATATGAGAGAAGAAGAAAAGAAACAATGAAGAGGAGATCGGAAAAAAAAGGCTCAAGTAATCTGTTGGGGTGTCCGCCCGGTCGGGCTGGCCCACCTGATCGACCGGGCGAAAACTTTTTCTTATTTTCTCCGCTTTGCTGGGTTTCCGCAAGTCAAGACAATCCGCCCGGTCGATCAGGCGAAATCCGCCCGGTTGGGCGGTTTCTAAAATCTACTCAACTTTCCCCCCCGGTTGTCCAGGCATCAAAATTAAAATTTCGCTTGTGCGCCCCGTCGGGCGGCCTTGCCCGGTTGACCGGGAGAAAATTACGTTACCTTGTCCTCCACAAATTTTCCCGTTTTGCTTTGAAACGGCTATGCCCCCGGTTGACCGGGCGGTTTTATTTCTCGCTATTTTTCCGTCAAAATTTCCCATGTTACGAGATTTACCCCCTGCACACACTAAAATCGGCCAAATATCAGTACACTCTCCCTCACCTCTCTAAAACAATAACAAAAAAATGAAAATAAAAAAGAAATAATATAAACTAACAAAGAAGAAATGAAAAGACGGGTTGGCTCCCGCAAAGCGCTGGTTTAGATGGTCCCGCACGACCGTAGTACCTTTGTTTTTAAGGGGTCTAAGTACACAACCTCTACTTGGGATATGAAAGCTCCCTCATGGTACAGTTTCAGACGTTGCCCATTCACTTTAAACTTCGTCCCAACTGCATTAGCCACTTCAATAGCTCCATGTGCTTTCACGTCAGTGACAACAAAAGGTCTAGACCATTTTGACTTAAGCTTTCCAAGGAAGAGCCGTAGTCTAAAGTTGTACAACAGAACTCTATCACCAACATGAAACTCACGCTTCACAATCATCTTGTCATGAAATCTCTTTGTTTGCTCCTTGTAAAGTTTGTGGTTTTCATATGCTTCTAGTCGAGCTCATCTAACTCATTCAATTGAAGAAGTGTTGCCTCACTTGCAGCCTCCAAATCCAGGTTAATTTCTTTCACTGCCCAAGCTGAGAGATACTCCATTTCAACTGGTAAATGGCAAGCTTTGCATTAAACCAATCGATATGGGGTAGTTCCTAGAGGTGTCTTAAAAGCAGTTCGCAGAGCCCATAAAGTGTCATCCAATTTTTGGGACCAATCCTTCCTTGACCTGTTGACTACCTTCTCCAAGATGCGCTTGATCTGACGATTGGAGACTTCAACTTGATCACTAGTCTGAGGATGATAAGCTAAACCAAGCTTATGAGTGACTCCCTATATCTTCAGTAAAGCTTTGAAGGTTCTCTAATGAAAATGAGATCCCCCATCACTGATCAAGACTCTCTAGACTCTGAATTGAGAAAAAATTAAATACTGTAAAAGGGAAGGGACCAACTGATTCACACGCTAAAAAAGTTCGATTAATCAACGAAGTTATGGGTATTTATGAATTGGAGATTGATGAGGAATCTGTGGAGGAAGGTCAGGATGAAATTTTATCCCTTAACTCATCGTTGAAGTCGTTACAACAATAAACAATGGTGAGAAATAACTTCTCTAATTGGCTGGAGACCATTCAGAAATTTGGGGAGAAGATTAATCAGGATCAGACTCGACATTTTGAAGGTAACATTGCTCCTGTTCTGATTTTATTTTCCTCTGGAAATGAGAATGTAAATGTTGTGAAAATTGAATTGGATGATGTTCAAAAGGAGATTGACTATTGGAACTCAGCCATATATTGCTTTGTTATTGGTGCGAACCCTCTTATTCATGTCATGGAAGGATTTTTTCGGAGGAGCTGCAGATGTTGATATGTGTAAGGAGGATGTAAGTGTTATGCCTATATGGGTTCACCTTAAGCTTGATTTCAAATACTGGGGGGAATCTTGCCTGGAGAAAATTATGGAACCCATAGGTAGATTATTGAAGCTAGATTAAGCTACGAGTGGGAGAGATAAGTTGATGTATGCTCGAATAATGTTAGAAGTGAGAACTGGGCAAGAATTTCCTAAAAAGTTGCATTCATTATGAATGGAAACTAACTCAATGTGAATCATGTAAGCTGATGGGACATGAGGCAAGCCAATGTACTAGACCTCTGGTGAGGAAAGTATGGAGACAGAAGGTACAGGTTATGCCAGCAGAAGGAGGGCAACAATTATCAAGGGGTGAATCCTCTAGAGCACATACAAGAGTTCCAAGTAGCTGAGAAGTCAAAAAGAAGAAGTCTAGCTAGTAAGGAGGGTGCTGAAAGACATAATACATTTGCAGCTCTAGAAGCTGTGAATGAAGAGAGGAATGTGGAGGTTAAAGCACAAGTAGATAGTGATAAGTCAGGACAAGGAGTGGAGACTTCAAAGGGAGATGCAGTGTTGGTGGGATAAGTTGAATGTGGTTCAGGAGGGCTTTCAGGAGGTGGAAGACCTCCTGAAGCAAATGGATAAGATCTTGATATGGAATGTGAGGGGTCTCAACAGCCAACAGAAGAAAAAAGATGTAAATCTGGTGATTAATAGCCAGAAAGTTGGCTTAATTGGGCTCCTTGAAACAAAGGTGAAGGCTCACAATATGGGTGAGATTTACCTCAATATGTTTAAGGGGTGGTGCTTCACTTCTAACTCTTCTTATCATAGAGGAGGAAGAATTGTTTTGGCCTGGAATCCTAAAAATTTTCAGGTTAATATTCTTATGTGCACTAGTCAGGTGATACACTGCCTGCTCACACCTGCAAGTGGTCTTCAAAGGCTTCACTGCACAATTGTTTATGCTAGCAATGATGCAAAAGAAAGAGAAGTATTATGGCAAGACTTGGAGAACATTGTAAATGGTATACAAATACCATGGGTAGTAGTAGGAGACTATAACTGTGTTCTTAATCCACATGAGAGAATAGGTTCCATAGTGAGACAACAAGAAACAGAGAGACTTCAGAGGTGTGTGATCAGGTGTAGACTATAGGACATGGCTAGCACTAGTAACAAGTATACTTGCAATAATAAGCAGTTTGGTGAAAAATTGTGTGTTTTGTAAGCTTGACAGAGCAATGGTAAATCATGAGTGGATAGAGTACTTCCCTATAGCTATGACTCATTTTCTCTCTGAAGGGCAAATTGATCATAGTCCTGTTGTGATTATGGTTTACCCTAATCTGGTGATTGGGAAACACCCTTGTAAGTACTTTAAGATATGAAGTTCAGCACCAAATTTTACTAAGCTGGTGAGAGAAAACTCGAGAATAACAATACAAGGAACTCTTATGTCCAAACTAGTTCAGAAATTGAAGCATACAAAACAAGCATTGAAGAAGCTAGATGCAGCAAGTTTTCCTGAGATTCAGAGCAAGGATATAACAACCTATCAGAAAATGATCACCTGCCAAGAAGAGTTGCAAAGGAGTCCTCAGGATGCAGCTTTAGGAAGTGAAGAATATCAAGCTTGCATGACTTATAGGCTTATTCACAAAAGTTATCTTGCTTTTTTAGCTCAAAATGCAAAGATGAGATGGTGTAAAGATGATGATGAAAACACAACCTTGTTTCATCAATCAATCAAGGCTAGGAAGCTTCAGAACACAGTCTATGCTATTAATGATATGAATGGACATTAGTGAGTTCAGACTTATTGCATGTTGTAATACCATGTATAAGTATATTACAAAAATGATATGTAATAGGCTAAACATGGTTCTGCCTGAAATCATAGCAGAGAATTAGGGAGCATTTGTTAAAGAGAGATATATTGATCATAACATCATGGTTTGTCAAGATCTAGTGAGACACTATGGTAGGAAGAATGTAAAACCTAGTTGCATCATGAAGCTAGATCTAAAAAAAGCCTATGACACAATATAATGGGACTTTTTGGAAATGTTAACAGCTCTAAAGTTCCCAAAAAAGTGTAAAAAGCTAATCATGACATGTGTTAGGACTCCAAAATTCTCTATTATGGTGTATAGAGCTATCCATGGATACTTTAGCGCTAAAAGAGGCTTGAGACAGGGTGATCCCATCTCACCACTTCTCTTTGTAATATGTATGGAGTACCTAACAAGGATAATGAGATGTATGGAAGAACATCCTTTATTCAGGTTTCATCCAAGGTGCAAACAAAGCAAGTTAACACACATGGTGTTTGCTGATGACGTCATTCTATGTTGTGCTGGAGAGTTCCCTGCAATATACACAATGCTCAAGGCTCTCAAGTTGTTCTCAGCTTCTTCAGGATTGCAGATAAGTGAACCAAAATTAAGCTTTTACACTGTTGGAGTGTCTCAGGATATTATCCACAGAATCAAGGAAGTGATAGGTTTTGTTCATAACAACCTTCTTTTCAAGTATCGTGGAGTGCCTAAATGTGCAAGGAAGATAAAGGTAGCAGAATGTAACGGTATTATTGAAAAGATGTGCACAAGGATAAGAGTCTGGAGTAGTAGGAATATGTCCTACATGTCAAGATTAAATCTAATTAATTCAGTTTTAATCAGCATTTACAGTATTAGGCTCAAATGTTCATCATGCCTAAAGCTGTTCTACATGAGACTGAAAGAATTTGTAGAGCCTTTCTCTGGTCAGGTGAGTATAATAGCAGTAATGCTGGCAACATGGCATGGGAGAGGGTGTGTTCTCCTAAACAAGCTGGGGGTTCGGGAATTAGATAGATAAAATCTGGAATAAGGTTGTAAATTGTATAGCAAACAGTTTTGTTTTAAGCTCTTCAGTTTATGAGGGGGCCAACCTAGTTGGGCTGCTTATTGCTGAAGATGATTTATAGGTTGTAAATTGTTTTGGTTTTTTATATCATATTATCTTGCTTACTAGAAAAAAACACAAACAATGTCAACTAAGAACAAATATGTGATAAGATTTGTAATGATGAATTTGCGTTTGTGCTTGTGTTTGAGAGAGAGTTTCTAACCATACATAAATATGAGAGGAGTCTCATACATATAGAGTGAACAAATTATACTCATGAACAAGCCGCACCGACGAAATAATGCAAAATCGCTCAAAACTTGAAACAACGCTTAGCAAGAAAACATGAAACTGCCAAACTGGAGCTTACACTCCCCCGTGGAGCGCATGCTCAATGGATGAGCGGTAGGGATGGGCAAGGGTCGGGTCTGGGTCAGATCCAGCTGGACCCTAGACCCGGACCCTAAATTTTTTTTGCAGACCCGGACCCAGACCTTAAGGGTTTGAAAAAATTGAACCTTAACCCAGACCCTTAGGGTCTGGAGGGTCTAGAGGGTCTGGAGGGTCCATGCCTAAATTCTTTATTTTGCCAAAATTTCAGAATTATTAATATCAATAATCATCTTAAATTCGCATGAAACAAACACAAAAAATCGCATGAAACAAACATAAGAATTCGCATGAAACAAACACAAACATATAAATTGAAAAAAACGAAACAAACACAAACTTATAAACTGGAAAAAAAAAAACGAAAGAAACACAATTCACAAACATATATACTGAAAAAAAACGAAACAAAAACACAAACATACAAACTGAAAAGAACGAAACAAACTTAACTTACATAAGAGTTCAGAATGGGTGTTTTGGTATTTTAGTTTAGGTTTTAGTCTTTTAGAAAATCAGTTTGTTTTTTTTAAAAAAAAGTTAAAATGTATATATTAAATAAGTTTAGGGTCTAAGGGTCGGGTCTGGGTCCAAGATTTTAAGACCCGGACTCGAACCCTAAAAAATTCACTTGTACCCAGACCCGGACCCGGACCCTTTGGGTCTGAAAAAGTTGGACCCAGACTCTTAAATTAGGGTCGGGTCCAACAGGGTCCGGATAGGGTCCTGGACCCATTCCCATCCCTAATGAGCGGGCGCTCCATGAGTATAGCCTTCAATTTTCGTTGCTTCATAGTGTACGTCCTATCAATTATGTGTGAACGCTCCTACACCACAATGAACCCTCCACAATACAAGCATTTATATCCTATGTTGTTTAAGCTACGACACCTTAACTAAGCAACTTTGACAATCATAGCATGTATCAAATCATACAAACGCTCTAAATCTCCAATAATTTAAGTTGTTATTAATTTATTTTATAGAAGGGTTTGCTTAATTACAAACGACTTTGGTTTTCCCTTCTTGACATTGACATTAGAAGGACTCCATAACTCATCTTCCTTAGGCCTAATACTTCTAAACTCTCACCTTTTCTTTAACATCCTTGATCGATCATCATCTTGTTTTTTTGGAAAATTACATCACCCACATGTAATCATCATAATTATTATATATTTACAAAAAAAAACCACTCCTAACACATCACCTAGGACTTGATTATTCATCATAAAACCATCATCTAATTGCTACGCATCATCTTTAGGTAACTTATGATCATAGATGACCTATTCCAAATAATATACATTAATCTTTTTTAGTCAACGAAATTCTTTTGCACCAACAACATACTACACTACAAAATTTTGGTTCATTAAAGGAAACCAATAAAATTTGCGAAGGCTTATTTCATTGCAAAAATTCACATGAATAATCCCAAGTTCCCAACTTTCATCCGTATTCTCAAAATGAATCAGACTATTTGTTTTCTTTGCAGCACTAATCTAATATAGGTCTATAATATGTTGAAAATTAATAATTCAGATTATTTTGAGAATGTACCCCTAAAGTTGATATTATTTTGAGAAGACTGGTGAAAGTTAGGATTATTCATATCAATTTTTCCTTTTATAAAGAAATGCGTTGAGAAAGGGATGATGTATAGAACCTTTCGACGAGATAGTGCTTTTTCAACTCTCTCAAAATGGAAGTATAAGTTCTCAAGATCCTTTAATCAATTATTTCTTTTATATTTTTATTGAAGCCACTAACATTCTCTTCTTGATGTAGATTGTGAAAACGTATTCTTGCGATTAAATATCTATGTATTATATATAACTTAGTGAGCGACACCAAATCATTTTATGAATTGCTTTTTTCGCCTCTTCGAACCATCTGCTAGAGGTTGTAATAATCCGAACGATCCCACTACATTATGACCCTTTCGACGTTGCACAAGGTTCTTTAGCGTAGGCTAGTCAGTTTACTTGGAGTAGCTTTCCCGCTGCCCTCCCAGTTGAAGTCATAAGGTAAGCAAGCCTCTCTAGACCTTGTAATTTTATTGTTAATTCAAGTGATGATCATCGAAACATTAGTCTTTTGTGTTTAATAAATCAACTTAGATTAATTTTTAGAGTGTTTTAATCAATATTACTTGGTTATTTGATTACATATAAATAGACCTATAAATCATATTTAGGAAAGGCCAACAATGGGCGAATTTGATTCATGATCAAATTCGTACCTTCACCCGCGAACTCAATTTTTGGGTCATAAATCAATTATGAAATTTTGACGGGAAATTTGCATTGGATAAGGTTTATTAGTCTCCATATAATGACTTGTTGACGACTTTAAGCGTCTACGCCATGTAATCTATAAAATAATGCCTTCACATAGTTTTTAATATAAATTTCAAGATTTTATGATTAAGTTTAAAGTGTAAAAATTAAGGTTTTTGATGATTTTAAACACAAAACTATTAGAGTTAATAGTAAGGTTTAAAAATAGATATTTTCCATAACTAACATTGAAAATATATGATGTTTAAGAGGTTTTCACGTACTTAAAAGTTGTTGTAATTTTGTAATGAATTGTTATTAATTCTTATCCTGTTTTTGTAGGAAAAGAATACTCCTTGAGTTTAATTGCTCAAAAGTGGCATAAGAGTTGCTTAAATAATATGTACATGTCTAAGAGGATTTGGACGTTATATCATGTTTAGGCCAATGATGAACTTAGTGTCATGTTTAGAAAACTATTTTAGTTCTTAGATAAGATTGTTTGAAATAAAAATTCTAATCAGGTTTATGAATCTCCTTTTAAAGACTTGTTGGCAACATTAAAAAGTTTTTAAAATTAAAATCTTTCAACGAGTTAGCCAAATCCGCGCTCACACCATATAATTTACAAAAATATGCCTACACATAGTAATTAATTTCAAGATTTAATAATTTATAGTAAAATTGTATAAAAGTTAAGGTTTTTGATGATTTTAAACATAAAAACTATCAGGGTTACTAGTGAAGTTTGATAAAACGTTGTTTTGATAATTAACATTGAAAATATATGATGTTTATGAGGTTTTCATGTATTTAAAACTTGTAATTTTATGGTGAATTGTTATAATTTTGATCGTGTTTTTTATGTAGGAGAAGAATACTCCTTAAGTTAATTTTAATTGTTCAAAAATGGCGTTAAGAGTTCTTTATACACGATATGTACATATTTAAAAGGATTTGGACATCATATCATGTTTAGGCCAAGGTTGAACTTGCCATCATGCTTTGGAAACTATTTTAGGCCTTAGCCAAGATTGTTTAGAATGAAAATTGACATGTTTATGTGATCATTTTATGGAGCATGTTAGGAGTAATATGTCATGCTTTGATACAAGCATGAAAAAGACAATTCTATTATTTCTTAATTATATGAATGTATCAAGAAATTAATGGATTGATAAATTGTAATATATTGATCATGCTTTTGAGTTAAAGATTAAAGAAGTATGTGTGGGTTGTGTATGATATTTGATTTAATTAGTGGTCGAATATTAATTAAACTATTAACTATTTTGAGTAAAAGAGGGTCACAATAGAATTCTGGATAGGTGCACGTCTAGAGTATTGAACAAGGTTGGTTGGAGTTCACATTATTAGCCCACAATTCTTCTAATAAAGGGTCATATGGTAACCATGTCCTTTTTTTGGTCGAGATCTCAAAGTGTGGTTATTATGGCTTAGTATCACGGCTTATGACATGTCGTTTTAAAGGTTTGAGGATGGGTCAGCTCATCTATTACTTAGTCCAATTAACCTAGTTAAAAATAAAGTAAAAGGGTCTCCAGTGTGGTGTACAGTGGTTTTTTTATTCATATGAGCCACGAAGGCGGTACAAAGTACAAAGAAGGGGAGGGGGGATTCGAACTTGTGACCTATAGTTCACAACACCTCAATCTTAACCAATAGGCCAAGACATACTTGGTTAGTGTGGTGTACAGTGTTGGTAGTTGTCAAAGGAAAAATAATTGTGTGCTTTGATGAATGTTACTAGTTTTAATTATTTGTAGTATCATGGTAGGCTCTTATTATTTTTCTTAGCTTGTATGTACTCCGTGTATGAAATAATATTGTTGAAATCAAAGAATAAAATGATAAATAGAATTACTGGATCAAGCTATAACCCGACAATTCTCTATTTTTCGAAATACCTTTTCAATATAAAACTTAGAGATTTATCAAAGTGTTATCACCCGTGTAATAACGTATCGGCTTATTCAGAATTTTACAGCGAAAATAGTAATAATAAACTTGAGAAATAAAACTTAATCAACCAAAAAGTCAACTATGAAATTCAAACCACATAAAGTCAAAAATCAACCTCAAAGGTAAAAGTCAACTATGAATGTATAAAGTCAACTATAAAATGTAAAGTCAACACAAGCTCTCCAAATCCCGAACACATGATGCATCATCTTCAAACCTCTAACGGACAATGCACTATTGATTCCTAGAGACTGCTCACCAAATAGGTCATCATAGGATCAATAAGGCACAACCATGATCAACACATAAAAACAAAGCACTTAATCAGCAAAGTTGAGTACTACATATTAAATAAATAAATAAACCTAACATAATACTAACAAATATTAAGCAGTGATAAATAATAATATAATAACATCGCAGACTACTTTTACTGAACTAAACTCCACAACTAATAGATTAATTATTTTATATGGAATAGTCAATGGAACGAGTTGTCTAAACGAAAACCAGTCTTCAATCTAGAAGATGAAGTATGGGCGCGATTCCGTACTCTCCTGACCTACAATATCAAGGAACCTTTAAAATAGAAATAGGACAATGTGATCAATCTGGTCCTAAGAAAAGCCATGGGCTACCACCATGTACTCCAACTCATACTTGTCTAACAATTCAGATGTGCACAAGTATAAAGCTATTTCAATTCACGTTTCACTCTACATGATTAATAAGTTATTCACTTGTTATGACTCACAAGTAAGAAATATAATAAAATCGTCAAAGAATCATAAACTTCCATCTTTACCTTAGGATTAGATAGCGTGATCATCACACTAGAGGAAAAAAGCCCAAGGGATGCGGTCAAAAAGTTCCCAAGGCCTCAATTTTCTAACAGCAGCGCATGGACAGGCAGGCCTTGGCTGCTAGTGCAAAAATTGCAGTCCGTAACTCACCAAGGGTTGCAGTTTTGACACTTAACTGCAGTCCTTAATCCACCAACGGCTGCGATTTTTGTCATACCTACAACCCTTGTGACCCAAAAATTAAAAAAAAAAATATTTTTTTTTAGCATTTTTTGTTATTTTTTTAGCATTTTTTGTCATAAATGTTTCAAAAAATTTATATATATATATACACACACACACACACACACACACACACACACACACACACATATATATATATATATATATATATATAATTATATATATATATATATATATACAATATATATATCTATATATATATATACATATACATATATATATATATATATATATATTATATATATAATATATATATAATATATATATATATATGTAATATTAATATTATATATATATTATATATATATATATATATATTTATATATAGTATATGTATATATATATATAGTATATATTATGTATATATATATATATATATATATATATATACTTAGCATTTTTTGTTATTTTTTTAGCATTTTTTGTCATAAATGTTTCAAAAAATTTATCACACACACACACACACACACACATATATAATTTATGTATATATATATATATATGTATATATATATAATATATATATATATATATATATATATATATTATATATAATATTTATATATATATGTGTGTATATATATATATATATGTATGTGTATATATATAATATATTGATGTAGTATATATATATATATATATAATTATAATATAATATATTATTATGTATATTATATATTTATGTGTATATATATATATACATAAAATATATATATATACATAATATTATATATATAAATATTTTATATTATATATATATAATATATATATTATATTATTATATATATAATAATAATATATTAATAAATATATATATTATATATATATATAATCCTTAGGCATCAAAGTCCTATTATTACCAGATTTTTCTTCTATTAAGGCAATGTAATTGAATATCACGTTTAGAGAATCTGAAAGAGAAATTCCTGAAACTTGACTTTCCTTGGATCTCCACTATCCCATTAGAAAAGGGATGAAGGTGGATTCCTACCTGGAAGTCTCTTCCAAACAGTAATAAGTCAGTATTAGAAGTGAAGGCAGAGTCTAACGTATTCAGTTCTCTTAAATACGAGATCGCTTCTTTTGCTCATAATATTAGCCTTATTCACTCGATGGAAGGGATTTTCAGTCCTGGTATAATGTTTGTCAAGAGGACTTTATATATATATATATATATATATATATATATATATATATGTACATAATATATATATATATATATATATATATATATGTACATATATATATATATAATCCTTAGGCATCAAAACCAGCGGGTGTAGGGAGTACCCCATGAGAGGATAAACTCGAGAACAAGAAAATAACGCAAACCCACAATTGCAAGCAAAAACCCGCTAGTGAAGGCATAGGCTTTTCGAAGCACTATACAACGAGAATTTTAACACTCAGTGTTGTTGATTACATGTTATTCTGTTTGATCTTGATGTGTACAGTGTCTCATGGATCCTATAGCAACTAATTTTTACTCTATTATTGTTTAATTTGGCAAGGAGTTGTTGGAAGTTCAACAATTACTCAAAAAGAAAAACCTCAAAGTGAGGAGTGGAAAAAACAAAGTAAAAGGCTTTTGTCCCACATTGGAAAAATTGCTTTACTTCACCATGTTTATTAATAGGAGTTCCTTAGGACTACTTGTTAGATAGAGTGCTAGATGGATGGAAACACACGTGCGCGTGCCTGCTAGGCTGGGCTCGGGCTCGTGGCGAGCGGGGGCTCGGGTTGTGGGTACGCAACCTGTTTTAGATTTCCTTCTTATGTTTCGTCGTAAATCGCCAGAATCTCGGATTGCCATTATTACCGTATTCTGTACCGTTGCTAGCAAGATTTTCGGAGCCTAATTGATTCTCATTCCATATGTTTAGCCTTCCGTTTTTCTCTTTGGAGCCTTATTAAAAAGGCTATAACTCTTTCTCTCAGACTTCTCCACTAAATATTCTCTGATTTTTGGGAAATTTTCTGATCTCCATCCGAGGTGTATGAGTGCACACATATCTTGGAGTCATGCTAATCCTGGAGGACGGTCGCTTGGTTTCTACTGCACTGGGGTAGCGCGAAATCGTCTTTTAGGATAGTGGTCATCCACATCACGACAATCTACTCTTTGTTCACACTTTAACATATAAGTATCATTTTATTGTTTTTGGTGCAACAATCTAAAAGACGATTATGGCTTCCAAATTTTCTATTCCTGACATGTCCAAACTAGAATAGTTGGATGGAAAAAATTATAAACGTTGGGTGTTAGAATGTAATTTTATTTGGAACAAATTGATGTTGCGTATGTTCTTGAGGATGTAACCTTACCTTCTAGTGAAACTCAAAAATCTGAATTTGAAGCGAAATTTGCTAAGCACGATAGAACTTGTAAGGGTATATTGTTGCACCACATGTCTAATGCTCTGCTTGATATATACATGTTGTTTGATCATGCTAAGAACATTTGGGATGCAGTTAAGGGGAAATATGGGTCTGATGATGCTAGGACTAAACATTATTGTGTTAGTAAGTGGTTATGTTTTCAACTTGATGATAATAAACCTATAATTGACCAAATTCATGACTATGAGAATATATGTATTGCTGTGGCTGGTGAGGATTGTGTATATGTGATTATACGCTTGCCATAGTGTTGATTGAAAAACTGCCTCCCTCATGGAAAGACTTTTGTAACTAGTTGATGCATAAAAAGACAGACCTCACCTTAGAGGAGCTCATAGGTCACCTGAAAATTGAGGAGGTAAATCGTATTTAGGATAAGGGGACCAATATCTTTGGTAGTTCTTCTATAGCAAATCTGGTGGAGCCTAAGACTTCAAACCATTCTGGTAAGAGCTTTAGAAAGGATTTCAAACCTCAAGGAGGAGTACAGAAATACAAATTTAGGGGAAACTGTCATAATTGTGGTAAGCCAAGTCATAAAGCCAAAGACTGTAGAAGCAAGAAGAAATGTTAATATTGCAGAAGCTGTTGATAATTTTATAGCTGTTGTGTCAGAGGTTAATCTTGCAGGTAATGTCACTGAATGGATCATTAATACTGGAGCAACGAGACACATCTGCACTAGCTAGTAAGAAAATGTTTTCAACCTATGACAAAATAGATGATGAGAATGTGTTCATGGGAGACTCAGCTTCTGCAAGTGTTCATGGGAAAGGAAAGATAATTCTTAAACTTAGTTTTGGAAAGCTTCTTATGCTTACTAATAATGTTGTATATGTTCCTGAAATGTGTGGGAATTTGATGTCTGGTAGTTTGCTTATGAAAGCTGGTCTTAGACTTTCTTTTGAATCTGATAGGCTTGTTCTTACTCATAATGGAGACTTTGTAGGGAAAAGGTTTTGTAATGGGGGGCTCTTTATTCTTAATGCTTTTGTTGAAACTATGAATAAAATGGCTAGTACTTCTTCTGTTTATATTGCTGAGTCTATTGATTTATGGCATGCAAGGTTAGGTCATGTTAATGTTGCTTAATTATATTAAAAGGCTTAAACATTTGAATTTAATTACAAACTTCTGTAAAAAAGAATTTTCAAAATGCAAAGTATATATGTTGAAGCCAAATTTGCAAAGAAGCCATTCAAATTAATAGATAGACAGACTGAAGTACTAGAGCTTGTTCATAGTGGTTTGGGGGATTTTAAAAATCATGATAGCATGGGTGGTAAAAGGTATTACATTACATTTTTTCATGACTGTTCTCGTTTCACTATGATTTATCTTCTTAGATCAAAGGATGAAGTAGAGGAAATGTTCCTTAAATACAAAGCTGGGGTAGAAAACCAGCTATATCAAAAGATCAAGAGACTTAGGAGTGATATGGGTGGAGAATATAACCCTAACTCTCTTAAGACTTTTTGTGAGCAGAATGGTATAGTTCATGAAATGACTGCCCCCATACCCCTAAACAAAATGGAATTGCTGAAAGAAAGAATAGGACTCTTAAGAACATGATGAATGCCATGCTTATTAGTTCTGAACTTCCTGATAATATGTAGGGGAATTTATACCTTATGCTTGTCATTTTTTGTGCCGAGTACCTCACAAGAAACTAGACAAAACTCCTTATGAACTGTGGAAGGGTAGACCACCCAACTTGAATTACTTAAAAGTGTCGGGGTGTCTAGTGAAAGTGGGGGTTCCTAGCTTCAAGAGAGACAAAATAGGTCCAGAAACAGTTGATTCAAGTTTTATTAGATATGCTTATCAAAGTGCTGCTTTCCGTTTCCTTGTTAAAGGTGCTGACAATTCTTATGCAGGTGGTAAAATTATTGAATCAAGAGATGCAGAGTTCTTTGAACACATTTTTCATATGAAATCCTCTTGCATTAGTAATGATTTGTCATGTTCTAGCTCTGCACCTAACTTATGTGCTGCTCATCTTCCAGATAATCATGTATCAGATTCAGAGCCAAGAAGAAGCAAAAGGGCTCGGAAAGAAAACAATTTTGGATCTGATTTTATTACTGCTTTCTTAACTGAACCTTATCTGATTGACTGTGATTTTGTCTCTGCTTTCATTTTGGAAGATGATCCTAAAACCTATGATGAGGCAATGAGGTCCATTGATGCAATATTTTGGAAAGAAACTATTAATAATGAACTTGATTCAATCCTAAATAATAATACTCGGGAGTTGACTGACCTACCCAGGGGTTGCAAGCCCATTACTTGTAAGTGGATCTTCAAGAAAAAGTTAAAACCTGATGGATCCATTGCCAAGTATAAGGCTAGAATTGTTGTCAGGGGATTTACTCAAAAACATGGAATAGATTATTTTAATACTTATTCCTCTCTCACCAAAATTGCAACAATTAGAACTTTGATAGCTCTTGCTTGCATTCATAATCTTGTTGTGCATAAAATGGATGTGAAAACTGCTTTTTTGAATGGAGACTTGGAGGAAGAGATTTACATGACTCAACCTGAGGGGTTTATCATTCCTGGTCAAGAAAATAACATTTGTAAGTTGGTCAAATCATTGTATGAACTTAAAGAAGCTCCAAAACAATGGCATGACAAATTTGACAAAACTATGGTAAGTAATGGTTTTCATGTAAATGAAGGAGATTCTTGCGTTTACTCTAAGCATGATGCCTCTGGATGTGTTATCATTTGTCTCTATGTGGATGATATCCTAATATTTGGTACTGACTTGGATCGTGTCAAGGAGACAAAGAACTTCTTAAGTTTAAAATTTGAAATGAAAGACATGGGTGAGGCTGATGTTATTTTGGGAGTTAAAATAAAAAGAACTCCAAGTGGTATTTGTTTAAATCAGTCTCACGATGTAGAAAAACTTCTTAAAATGTTTAACTCTTTTGATGTTGATCCAGTCAGAACCCCTATGATCCAAGTTTTTCATTTAATGAAAAATAAGGGCGATCCAGTTTGTCAATCCGAGTATGCGAAAGTTATTGGAAGTGTTATGTTTCTTCTAAATTACACAAGACCTGATATTACTTATGTGGTAAGTAGACTTATATAGTAGGTACACTCATAACCCCAACAAAGATTATTGGGATGCTCTTTGACGGTTGCTTAGGTATCTTAAAGGTAACATGGATTAGGGTCAACACTTCTCTAACTTTCCAGTTGTTTTGGAAGGTTTTTGTGACGCAAACTGGGTATCTGGTAATGACGAAATTAACTCTACGAGTGGCTATGTCTTTACACTAGGTGGTGGAGTTGTATCTTGGAAATCTTGCAAGCAATCTTGTAATGTTGTGTCCATTCTGGAATATGAATTTATTGCTCTTGAATTGGCAGGTCATAAGGCTGAATGGTTGAGAAATCTGCTTGCAGATATTCCAATTTGGGGGAAGCCAGCTCCTTTTGTCGCTCTCCACTGTGATTCACAAGCTACCATAATTGTTGCAAACAACCACGCCTACAATGGGAAAAAGAGACACATTCGTTCGAGGCATAAGGCTGCCAAAGATTTTTCAGTCTAATGGAGTGATATCACCGGATTATGTTAAATCAGAAGGGAACATCGTTGATCCACTAACCGAAGGCATGTGTAGAAAACTAGTTTTGGAAACATTGGAAGGGGTGGGCTTAAAGCCCATTTGATGCATTGTAACTAATAATGAACTCCTACTCACGATGAGTTCAAGGGAGGACATTATGAATAATTCGGAAGCACAAATTTTCATTTTCCATCCCTAGATGTTTATGACGTAATGTGCTTGTTACAAATTGAAATTGAGATTTAGGGTGAGCTTAGGCTCTTAATGAATCCATATCCATATTTTTTGAGGTTTGATGTAGCTCATACTTGATGGGATTCACCTACTTAGATGTGGAAGTGTGACCAATTTCTATGAGATTTGCATGGGCTAATTCTCTAGAGCATCTACGAGCCTCCAGGTGTAGACGTATGGCCAATATAAGGCGTCACTATTATTCGCGGAGAATCAGAATATTATACATGGTCACTTGTGTGCTTTAAGTGATGTATCTTTTCCTCCCTAATAAGTTCAAGACTCATGTCACTTGATAGGAAAAAGATCCTAGCTTAAAAGCACTAAGTGTTAATTCAAGTCGCAAGACATTGACACTAATGCAATTGGTTTGATTTTCCCAAAGCCAATTCTTTCTTCCTTTTCATTCCTTTTCTTTTCTCTCTTGTTGAACCTGTGGGGGATTATTGGAAGTTCAACAATTACTCTAAAAGAAAAACCTCAAAGTGAGGAGTGGAAAAAACAAAGTAAGAGGCTCTTGTCCCACATTGGAAAAATAGCTTTTCTTCGCCTTTTTTATTACTAGGAGTTCCTTATCACTACTTGTTAGAAAGAGTGCTAAATGGATGGATACACCACACACACACGCGTGCGCGCGCTCCGGCTAGGCTAGGCTCATGGCGATTGCGGTGCAGGTTGTGGGTCTATGGTCTGTTTTAGATTTCCTTCTTTTGTTTTTTCGTAAATAGCCAGAATCTTGGATTGCCATTATTACCATATTTGTAACCGTTGCTAGCAAGATTTCCGGAGCCTAATTGATTATCATTCCTTATATCCAGCCTTCCTTTTTTCTCTTTGGAGCCTTATTAAAGAGCTTGTTTTCTCTTCAATAAACATATAGAAAAAAATATGTCTATCTTACAGACTTCTCCACAAAATAGTATCTGGTTTTTAGGCAATTTTCTTATCTCCATTCGAGGTGTGTGAGTGCACACATATCTTGAAGTGGTGCTAATCCTAGAGGACGATCGCTTGGTTTCTACTGCACCGGGGTAGCGCGAAATCGTCTTTTAGGACAGTGGTCATCTACATCACAACAATCTACTCTTCGTTCACGCTTCAACATATAAGTATCATTTTATTGTTTTAGTTGCAACAGGAGTTTCTTGTATGATTGGTCATTTAAATATTTTTGAAGTTAGAGATCATGATGCATTTTTGGAGAATTTCATAGTGATTAATTCATGTTGTTTAAACTATTCGTTTTAATTGTTTGGCTTTGATGGTTTTGAATTATAGTTTAACAGTCAAAATTAACTTTATATATTTGCTTTGGTTTTGAGGACCATCAATAGTTTCAGTCTATAAGGAGTTATATTGATTCTTAATAATGGTATAGAGTACTTTAATGTTTGTTTTGCGCTCCAATATTCTGATCAAATAAGTACAAATGTTTTAACACATGGCTGTAATGCTTGAGATTTTTGATGATTTTGTAAGAAAAACATTTTCTAAAGTGATAAGTTGGTTTTTAGTTGCATATAGGTAGGTATTAAGTCTCATTTTCATGAAGTTTTTAGTGCATCTTAGATCTAATTGCATGATTTAATCATTCTTTTGAACCATTGTGTTATTTCGAGATACTTTCGGCTCTTTTATGTGATTTTCAGGTTCTTGAGGTCGATTGTGACTAAGAGAAGCTAATATGGTTCATAGATGGTCTACATGGCAGTTTCTGGATGCGAGAAGATGAGTTTGAGTGCTTTGGGGTTGAAGGAATGATGATATTGAAGAATACTTTCTTTGCGGGACCAAGCAGAATCTCACTTGCCCACGCACCAAGGCGCACGCCCAAGCGAGATCCCGCTTGCACGTGCGATGTTGCAAGCCAAAACATCAAAATCCTTCTGTTTCGCGTGCACGCCCAAGCAGGATTCTACTTGCCCGTGCACTGTGCTGCACGCCTGTGCAGCTTCTTGCTTGCCCTTGCACGCTGCTACCGATCTATTTTCGCGACTCTTATTGTAACACCCCGTATTTTTATACATGTTTAGTAATTAATTATATTATTTTAGTTTATAAAAAAAATAATTTAAAAAATATTTTATTAAATATATTTTATTTCTCACTTATTGACTTTACCTTAGAAGGGTCTAAAAAAAAAATTCCAAGTTTGACTAGGTTAAGTACCATAGATTTAGTTAAACTATGTTCTAAAAGAAAAGAGAAAGAAAGAAAAAAAAGAGAAAAAGAAAGTAAAAAAAAAAAAAAAACAACATAAGAAGATAGAGTGCTGCTAACCTCCTCACAACCTACGAGCAGCATTCTGCTTTCTTTAAAAAAATAAAAAACTCTTGCTTGAAACTCCATCGAAGCTACAAAAGAAAAAAACTAAAAGAAAAGATCATCATCAATATCTATCACACATCAACTTGATCCATCATCTCCATCTTCACTTGGTTAGTGGATATTTCAAAGAGAGAGAATTGGGTTTTATACTTGAAATTTTCGGGTCGAAAATCGGATCAAGAAGACGAATTCAGGGTCTTTTTACACTCTTCTACGTTCTAATTGCGTTATTAATCAAGTAAGGATCTTTTCCATATTTTAAGTTTAGTATGTGTTAATTTTTCTGAATTTGGAGATTTGTTGGTTTAGGGTTCTTGAGTTAAATTGAATTGTGGGTTTTGATTATGAGTGTTGGGTGTAGCTTGATTGAAAGGAATTTTGTTTATTAATAGTAAGTTTATCAACAAGAACTATAACTCGTAGAAAATAACAGGTCAGATTCGTAATTTGTGTTTTTCGTCAGTTTATGGGCATTATTAGCCAAAATACTAATACACAAAAGTTGTTCGTATCGAAATTTCATCCAAGATAGGCTCAAGAAACGTTTCATTTGGACTTCATTGGAGAAAGTTATCTCTATTTTAAGTTTCTGCTGAAATTAAATATAACGCATGTTATTTTCATGTAGTTAGTAGTATTTAAAGTTTGACTTTTGTTGACCGGTTTGACTTGTGTTGACTTTGGTGTATTCTCTTTGGATTAAATTTAAAGTCAGTTGTTTTTAAAGGTATTCAAGGCTCATTAACTAGGTTATGTCTTTTATGTGTAAACTATGTAAAGGTTGTAGTCAAGTGATTTATACCATATTCTATTATATTGTAGATCGCGGGTTCGTAGAAGAACCCTTTTGACTTGTAATTGAGATTGATTGATAGTGGTTTGCTAATAAGGTAAGATTTCTTACTAAACTTGTACAATTATGTTTTGTGTTTATTTGGCATTGCTTTTGTCAAAATGAGATCGTTTTACTTACGATGTTTAAATATTGAGATTCATACTCATATTCGGATTGATAAGTTTATAAGATTTATATTAAAAAGAAGAAGTTCTCCTATGTAACAAGTTTGATATGAAAGTGTTAGATTTTGAGCAGAGGAAAATCCTCGCCCTTACGAGGGTTTCTAGTTTGATTGAAGTTTTAGATTTTGAAATGAGGAAGTTCCTCTCCCTGAAGAGGGATTCTAGTTGTGGGGTTGCCGGTAAGCGGTATTCTCCAAGTTTGGAAGTACGTTGAAACGTTGAGTTAACAGTGTCTCAACAATATATTTTAGTAGTTGGGAGTATGTTGATCAATACTCTTGCCATTTGTCTTCCTTCTTGGTACGTTATCAAGTTAGGGGTATGCATACTAGGGACTTTGGTGTTTACCTTATCTAGTGAGCCGAGCTAGCTCATTGGATTTTTTTATTACTTCCTACTCACAGATTTCAAAGGAGTTATATTTGAAAGTTTTACAGAATGGTTTAGAAAGAAGGTAAAGTGGATTTGAATTATTGAAGGTTGTCTACTATATTCAAGTTGAATGATGTACAAGTGAAATGATTTTTTTGTGGAATACTATATATGTATTCCACCTGCACATTGGATAGTTCAAACTTGTTATTGGTATGAAATCTTGCTCAACCTTTTGGATGATATTACATGTCTTCAATGTGCAGGGCTTGATGGTGACTAGCTTATATTGGGGTGAGACCGTTGACTTCACCTAGATGTAGATTTGTTAAAGTTAAGACTTCCGCTGCAATGGATTAGAATTATGGTTTGTTATAGGAGTGTATTAATTAATTTCATTTTCTTTTAGTTGTAATAGTTAATAATTAATTTATGTATTAGTAGTAGTACCTTTCGCTTTGCTGTTATTAAGTGCTTAATAACCGCGGCATAACAACTCTTGAATTGTCCATGCTTTGTACTCTAATATGTTTTCTAAAGAAAGTGGAAATTCAGGGTTGTTACAGTTGGAAATTCACTACTACATAATTGATCTAAGGTAATACTATGAGTGAAATTGTTCTGAACATCTTTCTAAGATATACTTCAGAATTTTGCATCGAATTAGAGGTATATGCAATTGTAGTATATTAGTGTATTTATTATATTTGCTTATATTTTATGTATAGGTTTGTGTATGGTTGGCTGCCTCTTCCTTATCATAGATTGCTCTAATTAATTTTTTTTTTACTAACTTTAGCTTACTAATGAGTAGTGACTGCTATTAAGCTTGCTGGAAATTTCATCATCTACAGCATTATTCTTTGACAACATAAGCAATTCAGAATGACTAGACCCTTTCTCATGAGGGAATGTCCCAGACTGGAAGATTGACATGTGGAGGCATTCTATTCTCGACCTGCCAATCTCACTAGTTGACACCCAGTCCTAGTTTTTCAATACTGCTTATAGTAGTCAAAGTCTGTTGTATTATGCTGCTTGATGCTAGCATAGGCTATCCGCTATGTCTAATTAACTTCGTTTCTTACATCATGCACTGCTGATATGTATAAATAATGTGATTTAGACTGTCCTTGGCAATCGATAAATCTTTGTAAACTTCTATGTTGTCATTATAATGTGGAAAGGTTTCTAATCTGCACTCTTTTGGCAATGGTTTTTGTATGATCTTCTTTATCCTCACTTTCAGACATTCGTTCTTTATTAACCTTTGTTAGTTATAGTCCAGTTGTCCACATGGGATATTTAGATTGGTCAAAAGTCTGAGTTGGTACTAGAGTGCTAGAAGTATTAAGAGAAAAGTATAGGGGGTATCTAGGATATATTGACCTCCCTCATGTTCATTGAAGTTTTATGCATTAACTAAATTAAATCAAAGAGAAAGCTATGATTCTGTAAAAATATGATAGCACAAATCACATGGATTGGTTGTCATTGCATTCCTGTAATTCTACAAGGCTCTATCAATTATAGTGCTAAGCCTAATAATGCTCCCTCTCCAATGTTATAATGACTTAATTCTTCTATATTGCAGACATCTAGAGAACAACAATCTAAGTGGAACAGTTCCTAGAAGTCTTCTTCAAAAACCTGGGCTGCGCTTTTCGTAAGTCTAAATTTCCTTGTGTCCTTATTGCAGACATCATCTACAGCTCTTTGAAGATTGAAGATCTTCACTATTTGATTTGTAATTCGTAACATATATAGTACTTATTCTTTGACAACATTCTTTCTAAATTTAGTTAAGCTCCACTTTAAGAAGGAGAGATGGAAAAGAAAAATAAATTTACGATAAACCTTTTGCATTAAATGACCTCTAATTAAACATATGGGTGCACAAGTATATCACTAGTTCTATTTTTTTTTTTTTTGACAGATTAGATTTGTTATCATATAAGACTTTGGAGTTTCTTTTTCCTTATTGCAGGATGATGGAAATAATGGCGGATTAGAGTAGCAAGCATGCATGATACATCGAGAAGTATGCGTACATGGATAATGGAATTGAAGAATAATGAAAGAATGAATGACCTTAAGATTGATTTAGGTTTATTTAAGGAGATGTATATATTATGATTTTATGATTTAATTGTCAGATTAACTATTTATATTTTGGATGCAATAGTATGTTTTCGATTGAGTATACTCTTTCGCTCATTTTTTTACAATGGTAGTTGAGTATTTCTACTCATTTATATCAATAATATCATTTTATTTCCTCTTCAATTATTACGTTTATACGTTTTACTATATTATCATTGTATATATGTCGATAAATTAAAGAATGTTACTATAAGATATGTGAAATAGAAGTGTTACACTATAAAACTAGCTGATAAGAAGTGTTGCCAAATATCTAATAGAGTGTTACATATGCTGATTTAAAATGATACATAATATTTAACAAAGTGTTACTATAAGTCAAGAGATGACATAGAAAATGCTACTATAGATAAAAAAAGTATTACATAAAATATTATTAGTAACACTGTAAAAATGCTACATTAGTTTAAAAAAAGTGTTACGTTAGAGAATTTTGAGTAACACTAGAGAAACTGAAACATTAGCATTGGAAAGTGTTACCTTAGAGAATAGGTAGCACGGGCAGATGTTTCACTTATAAAAGTGTTACATATGACCTAAAGCAACATTTTAGGCCATTAAGTAACACTTTTGGGGTGATACTTTAGGCCAATTATGTACTAGTGATTGGAGAAAGTTATCCCTAGTTTAGGTTTCTGCTGAAATTAAATATAATGCATGTTATTTTTATGTAGTTAGTAGTATGTTGACTGATTTGACTTGTGTTGACTTTGGTGTATTCTCTTTGGATTAAATTTAAAGTCAGTTATTTTTAAAGGTAGTCAAGGCTCATTAACTTGGTTATGTCTTTTATGTGTAAACTATGTAAAGGTTGTAGTCAAGTGATTTATACCATATTATATTATATTGTTGATCGCGGGTTCGTGGAAGAACCCTTTTGACTTGTAATTGAGATTGGTTGATAGTGGTTTGCTAATAAGGTAAGATTTCTTACTAAACTTGTACAATTATGTTTTGTGTTTATTTGGCGTTGCTTTTGTCAAAATGAGATCGTTTTACTTACGATGTTTAAATATTGAGATTCATACTTATATTCGGATTGATAAGTTTATAAGATTTATATTGAAAAGAAGAAGTTCTCCTATGTAACAAGTTTAATATGAAAGTGTTAGATTTTGAGCAGAGGAAGTTCCTCGCCCTAACGAGGGTTTCTAGTTTGATTAAAGTTTGAGATTTTGAAATGAGGAAGTTCCTCTCCCTGAAGAGGGATTCTAGTTGTGGGGTTGCCAGTAAGCGGTATTCTCCGAGTTTGGAAATACGTTGATTTAACAGTGTCTCAACAATATATTTTAGTAGTTGGGAGTATGTTGATCAATACTCTTGCCATTTGTCTTCCTTCTTGGTACGTTATCAAGTTAGGGGTATGCATACTAGGGACTTTGGTGTTTACCTTATCTAGTGAGCCTAGCTAGCTCATTGAATTTTTTATTACTTCCTACTCACAGATTTCAAAGGAGTTATATTTGAAAGTTTTACAGAATGGTTTAGAAAGAAGGTAAAGTGGATTTGAATTATTGAAGGTTGTCTATTATATTCAAGTTGAATGCTGTACAAGTGAAATGATTTTTTGTGGAATACTATATATGTATTCCACCTGCACATTGGATAGTTCAAAGTTGTTATTGTTATGAAATCTTGCTCAGCCTTTTGGCTGATATTACATGTCTTCAATGTGCAGGGCTTGATGGTGACTAGCTTATATTGGGGTGAGACCGTTGACTTCACCTAGATGTAGATTTATTAAAGTTAAGACTTCCGCTGCAATAGATTAGAATTATGGTTTGTTATAGAAGTGTATTAATTAATTACATTTTCTTTTAGTTGTAATAGTTAATAATTAATTTATGTATTAGTAGTAGTACCTTTCGCCTTGCTGTTATTAAGTGTTTAATAATCGCGGCATAACAACTCTTGAATTGTCCATGCTATGTACTCTAATATGATTTCTAAAGAAAGTGAAAATTCAGGGTTGTTACACTTATTATTTCTTTTCCAATTTATGTAGGTGATATTAGGTTTTATTAAACATACATTTTGAGTACGTTTTATTATTAGAGAATAGACTATTACTTTTTAGAGAGCTTTTGAGAGAAACTCCATTAGTGAACCTTGAATTCTACAAGTTTGATTCATTAAAGTAACGACTAAGTTTTTCTAATCTCTTCTTTTCATTTATTATTATTATTTCTTTCAATTTATTTATTATTTGCTTTGTTATTTCAATTATGAGTGATCGAGTAGTTTTATAATCTAGGGTTAAGTTGGACCTTAGCAATGATTAATACATGAATTCCTCCATGATGTGATTAATTGTTCTTGCTTGATTGAATTGTTCTTATTTTCATTATCATACTAGGCATAGATGATTATGAATTGATTCCTTATGTCTTATTTTCAATGGGAATTGAATCTAGATGGATTTGTTGATTCAATCAAGAATATGAATATCTCTATGGGAATAAGTAGATAGGATTACTAGGAATTTATTTGTGATGCCATGTTTAATGTCTCTTTCTTGCATGATTCCATGGGAATAGGTTTGATTGCTTGTTCAAATTAGCCATTGGTACTCGGGAGAGATCTTTGGTAGTTATAGAGTGCATTACTCCTTTTGAATCATTGATTATGTTTATTGGGATGGAAATTATTCATGTATTCATGCTAGTGGGGATACTTAATTCTAGATGTCTTTATTGATTGATTATATATACCTTGTGTGTTCTTAGTAGTTGTCGTAGTTTAGCATTATTATTACACTACTACATTAAAAGGCAAAGGCAACACACCAAAATCGTTGCAATAGCGCTAAAAGTCGTTGCAATAGGCCTACTGCAATGGTTTTCTACCGTTGCATTTGTTGGCGTTGCAATAGGCCTACTGCAACGACTTTTAGCCCTATTGCAACGGTTAAACGTGTCGTTGTCTTAGGTCAACTATCTTTTGCAATGACTTTGTTACAGGTTAATTATGAAGCATTTTTGGCTATTGCAACACCCACGAGCTAAGCTAGTGCAACGAAAAAAAAATTTCCATTTTTTGTGGGGATATTGCAATGATTATTACTGTAATAACCTACCGAAAACCTATAATATTACAGCCTCGGATATATATTAGTAATAATGCAACAAAAGCAAAAGTGGTCTTAAAATGCCAAAAATAATTGTCATATCTGTATTATAATTTCCAAAACTAATTAAATTAAGAGTATACATGACAAATCCTAATTAACGAAAATTAATGTACTTAATCAAACCCAACTAATATATATTTGTTTTAGTACCACAAATACTTCTAATAAGTACATATAGATCATCTTCCTTCTAAGCACCGAGTACCGCATCATATACTATGACTAGCTAAATCTGGCCGATAGTATGTATAGTGAGACGTCTACGTTTGATCTCCTCCAGATGGTTCATTATTCACCTAAAAATTAAAACATTGTAATAGTTAGTAAACATACACCATCAACAACACAAAAAAGGCTAGTCATGTATAGTGACTCCTTTGATTTGTTTCCGTACGTATTATAAAAGGGATTACTTAAGGAACAAAAAAAGGACCATGGAGACCCCTGACACTTGACACGAAAATGTTAATGAAAACTCACTACTCATGTATAGGACTCTTTTTATTTCTTTTTGTTTATCAAAGCTGATCAAGGCACAAGATTAGACACAAATGCAATTTAAATCACTAAGTCCTCGTCAGGCTTGACAAATTATAGAGTACGCAAGCATGATAATAGAAAGTTTTAATAAGTTGAAAGTTGTAACTAGATTGTCTAGTTACAGCTTTAAACTTATTAGAACTTCATTTAAGGAAGAGTTTAGCCTAAGCACATGGAACAATGAAATAATCCTGAACCTTCATGTCATTGACAAATCCACTGAGTTAGTAAACTGCCTCTAATACTTTTACTAACAAGTTTACTAAAACTAAGTTATATAAATTTAGATAATATAAATTATTCTCGTATTACTTATAGTCTGCAAAGAAATCTATGGAAAAAAAAACTCAGAATAAGGGTTGCAGATTTAGATAGCTAAGTTCGTGGCCTAGTAAAGGATTTTCCTCAAACACCAAATAGGTGGTCTATATATATTCACCACAGGTTGTTTGCAACTGTTGCAAATCAGACTTTAGAATACAAAACTGTGCTTTCCAAGACCACAGGAGATGGCAACTTGACAAATAAGCTCCACAAATTAAATTGGGGGACATAAGATGAGATGATGATGATGAGACATGATTTAGATTCCTTGTAGAAAATAATGTAAAAAGAATGTGTATAAATGGCGTAGGGTGAGAAATTATCCCAATAATCAATTTATATTTACATAGTTAATGTGTTTACATAGATTGGGGGACATTAGGATGTATTGTACTCATTCTGAAATTTACCATAATTTTGTAGCTTGTACTAGTATGAATCTGCCTCTTGAATATTATCTCATGATACATTTCTTGTTTATTATCTCATTCTTGTTGTTGGCACTGAGGAGAATCGTTTCATGCACCTGGCAGCACTAAAAATGTCATGTTGGCCACACTTGCAACTCTTTATCAAAGGCATATAATGATGGTTGCCATGTACTACTATAAAAATATAAGAGAAACACTTGAAAACACTAAAAATGATGGTGGTACATGGAGACACATTTAGTAGTACAAATATATTTAGGATAATGTGTGGTTTAAGTATGATCAATGCTGTTGTTAAATGATTTTATTTGTTCCCAATCAAGCAATTTAACCGAGACTTTTTTATTAGTAGATCGCAGCATCTTTGTGATTATTTCTCATTAATATCTGATACTTCATCAAATCTCTTAGTATGTTATGTTATTGCCTCTCGCAATTAGTGTAGTCCTCATCCTTTGTGATGTTAGCTGGACTTATGTTGCATTCTGAGTTGTAAGTATTGTTGTCAAACATAGCTTCTGAAAAATCACTTATTAGTTCCTTAATTACCTCTGTGAGTGTTTGGTTCCTACTTTTTTGTTCACTCCATTTCCCTAGTTCTCTGTCCTCTCTAGGTTTTACCCCAAACAATATCTTCATGATTTCCCTTAGTTCCCTGTACTTGAACTTCCCATCTTAAGATTTTCACACCTCAATCTTAAAGCAATCACCATACTCTAGTCCCGCCTTTAGAACCACTGTAAATTCACCCCCCCACCACAGGTGCAACCGACCAACACCAGCCTTACTTCATCTCACACCAGTAGAACCTCTACAATGTTTTTAATTTGGTTCTAAACATACCAAGTTTACATCAACAAGCAAAAGCAGAACTTTCATATCAGGCCTTAAATGTCATCACTCATCATAAGTAATTTTCAATATACATGACAATATAATTAATTTTCGAGATGGGCACAAAGGCACAACACATCAGACAACTTGAATCAAATCAGAGGTTTGCTGCCTCGGAAAAGCATCTATCACAAGCTGAATCACAAAATCTAATTAAACTTGTTCATACAGTTCATAGAAAATATTTCTCTCAAACTTCACATAGCAAAAAAATGGATTGAAGAACATACCTTATGAAGCTTGACTATGATCCGAAATGTTAATGCAGGAGGTGGAACAAACTCATATCATGCAAGGTATCAATAATTAGTAGTACAAAGTAACAAAACCTACTTTATTTCACAGCTAAAATAATTTTTCCTAAAACATAAAACTCGAATAACAATGGATTGAAGAACATACCTTATGAAGCTCGACTATGATCCGAAATTTCCCCTCTTTGTTGGGTTTTCTTGAATTTCGACTCTTTGCTGTCTTTTCTTGAATAATTTACACTCTATATTTATATCATATTACCATGGACTAAAACGATAACTGTAATATTAGAGAATTCACAAAAATCAATTGAAGAATTTACAGAATTACCGAAATTCAAGAAAGTACCTTGATTTTGGAGCTCAACTGGGTTTCGTGAATTTTGAAGAATTTCCAGAATTCCGAAATAAAGGAATGCACCTTTGAAGTTCGACTGGTATTCGAAATTTCGCCTCTTTGCTTGTTTTTCTTGAGTTTCGCCTCTGTGCTCAGGTTTTCTTGATTAATATAATTTGGCCGACTTGCTGCGTTGAAAACCTGAATTTTGCAGATATACATGAATTCAGGAAGAAATTTGGAATAATATTGAAGCAAATCTCGTGAATTCTCCCTCTTACTCTTAGTATATAATCACAATTAGTGAATTCAGTTCCTCCTTTCAGTTCATAGGAGAGGATTTGGGAGATTGAAATTTGTTGGCAAAATTGATAGGGTTGTTCAGTTTGTGATTCGATGTCAGTTACCTGAGTAGATGGGTTTCTATTTTTTTTTTTTGAGGGGAAGTAGATGGGTTTCTTTGTTTGAGGAAGATAAGGCTGTTTGAAATTGATGCAAATTTTCTTGTGGAAAGTAGCGTTTAAAATTTCGTCAAAAAAAGTGATGGAACTATAATAATATGTTGAGCGAATTTTTTTTTGTGGGCTAACGCAACGACCTATATTACATTATTGTTATTATTTCATCAAATGCAACGACCATCATCAAGCCATTGCAATAGATATATCTAATGCAACGGTTACTATAAAGTCGTTGCAATAGCTTAATCCATTAACCTAAATTGAAATGTGCCGTTGCAATAGATGATACTAGTGCAACGGTATAAAAAACAACCGTTGCATTAGCTTATTTTAACCATTGCCTTTGATTAAAAATGTAGTAGTGTTAGTTCAACACCCTTTTCATCATTGTTTGTCATTTGTTTAGTTAAATTGAGTCAAGATTTCTAGTGTTTGATATCGTTTGTCCCTGTGGATTCGACCTTGACTTGCCCTGCTACATAGTTAGGAGGTTAGTTAGGAAATTTTTTTTGTTATGTTCGCGATACGCCTATCAAATTTTGGCGCCGTTGCTGGGGACCAATGGTATTAGATTAGTCTATCTTTGATTTATTTAGCTAAACTTATTTTTGTTCGATCATTGTTACTCTATTTGTTGTTTGATCTCTTTTCTTTCAGTCTTTTTGTTGCATGCACACTCTTAGCAAGGGTTCACAAGATATAAGTACTCTTGATTGCGAGATCGAGGCTACAACAAGGAGATTAGTAGGTCAAAGAAGAAAATAACAACAAGAACCAATAATAGGAGACGAAGCACCACTAAAGTCTCTAAGGGAATATGCTGTGCCCGATGAGACCACCACCATCATTACCAGACCAACAACAACTGCTACACATTTTGAGCTCAAGCCACATTTCATCCAGTTCATCTCACAAGACTCATATGCGGGAACACCCAAAGAGAGCCCTACTGATCATTTGGCTAACTTCCTAGAAAAGTGCAATACTTTGAAATTAACAAATATTTCTAATGATTTGATTCGATATTGTGCTTTTCCTTTTTCTCTCAGGGACGGAGGAAAATAATGGTTCAAAGAAGAAGAAGTGAGGAAGATTGCCACATGGCCAGAATTGAAAAAGGCCTTTCTTTACAATTTCTTCCCTCCTATGAGAGCTTCCAAGTTCAGAAATGAGATATCTGGTTTTCAACAACATGAATTGGAGTCTCTCCATGAAGCATGGCAAAGATACAAGGGTTTGCAAAGGCAGTGTCCACACCATGAGATTCCTGAGTGGCTATTGATTCAGACATTTTACAATGGTCTGAAGCATGAAGTTCGAAGTTCTATTGATGCCGCATCAGGCGGTACTTTCATGGCCAAAACTCCAGAAGCTACGAAGATAATGTTGGATGATATGGCTGCCAACAATTATTTGAATGATTGGAGTGTGCCTCGTGGAGCCCCTAAAAGGGGAGGTAAGTATGAGGTTGATGCTATTGCTACTTTAACTAACACTGTGCAAGTTTTGGCAGTTAAAGTTGATCAGTTGAGTAGCGGATGTTGTGAGATTTGTGAAGTGCAAGGTCATTCATTTAATGAGTGTCAATACAATACCATGGGAGCGGTAACTGAGCAAACACTAGTAGAAAAACCACGATTTTGCGTCGGACCTGGGACCCCCATTTGCGTCGGACATTGGTCCGACGACAAAGGCCTCGACGCAAATGACCTAGAGTTGATCTGCGTCGTTTCTCATGCGACGCAGATGTTTGAGCTATTTGCGTCGCACCTTGTATATGGTGCGACGCAAATTGGTCTTCCCCAGCCACAAGAGGATTAGCAATGTGCGTTGCACACCCAGCAACATGCGACGCATAGCTCATTATTTATTAAAAAAAAATTGGATTTGCGTCGCACACCCAGCAACATGCGACGCATAGCTCATTATTTATTAAAAAAAAATTGGATTTTCGTCGCACACCAAGCACCATGCGACGCAAATCTTTCAGTTTTTTTTTTTAAAAAAAAAACAGAAACTCAATGAACCATAAATGTGCATTAATAATGTAAAATAAGTATTACAAACCATTATAATTGATACAAACCATTATAATTGATACAAACCAATTGTATAATAGATACAAACAAATTACATTACAAACAATAAAGGAACATTACAACCAACGTTTTCCGGTGAGCTTGAGGAAGAAGACTTCGAGAAGAAACAATTCCAGATCTGAAAAAGAAAATAAAAATTTCAGAATTGAAAGTTAAAAAGAAATCCTATATCTGAAAATAAACCTTAGACTAGGTTAAATGCCAAAAATGTTAACAAAAAAATCAGTTATAAAAAATAAAAATAACAATGTTCTGACAGTAGCCTCATGAGATCTTCCTAATTTATAAGCCTGATATACAATTAGTTGCATATCAGAGTAGCGTTTCGGGTAATTTTGAGGAAATTGACAGGTATTTGGGATGAATTTGGAGGTATTTTGGGAAGTTCATAGAAAACTTCACCCTCCAACTAACAACGAACAGCCTGCTTGCGAAGGCAGCTCGCCTTTCGTTTTTTAGGTGTGCAAATGGATTCTTTGATTATTCGAAGTACTCTGTAAGGTTTCATTTTTTATTCCCAGTGAAATAAAATCCAAACTTATCAAAAAGAAAAGGAAATTTTGTATTTTTCAGATCTGAAAAAGAAAAAACGAATTTTCAGATTTTAAAACTAAAATAGAAAATCAGATCTAAAGATGAAAAAATGAAAGCAAAACAGATTAAAAATTGAAAACAAACTGAACGTGTCTCGTACGCTATTTCTTCTTCGAACCTGTCTCGTACGCGATCCCCAAACAAAATCTTAAAATTGGTTTCACCAAATCTTCGAACCCACGTAACGCGATATTCTTTTATGCCTTGGTTTTACCGCCATTGTTGATGATTAAAACTTGAAGCTTTTTCGAAAATCGCCAGTAGGTACTGTGAGAAGGGGCTCGACGGAGAAGAGAATCGAGACTGGGCAATGGAAGATTGAGAGTGAGGGAGAGGAGCATAGAAGGTGAGAGATGAGATGAAGGAAGGTGAGAGATGAGATGAAGGAAGGTGAGAGAGATGAGATGAAGGAAGGTAAGAGAGATGAGATGAAACGGCTGCTATCAATTAGGTGTGAGATATGAGAAGGAGAGAAACGGCTCTATGAATTACGTCTAAGATGTGTGAAGTGGGTGTATAAATATTCGCGTAATTTGCGTCGCACCATCTACTTCCATGCGACGCAGATACGTAATATAATTTGCAACACACCTTATTTCCATTCGACGCACATCATTAATTTGCGTCAGATGGAAGGCAAGATCCGACACAAATTATTTTTGTGCGTCACACCCATCACCTAGTTAGACACACATTGGCCTCACTTTCTCCCCACTACGACGCAGCAATATGCGTCGCATAATAGCAGCATGCGACACAAAAAGGTAATATGTGTCATACATAGTGAGGGTGCGACGCATATTGCTCGTATCCTGATGTGGTTTTTGATGTTTTGCGTCGTACTCTATTTGTCATGCGACGCAAAAAGGTTTTTGCGTCACTTCCGTGCCAGTGGGACGCACATCAGGAGACGCAAATCGTCGTTTTTCTAGTAGTGAAACTAATTCCCTCCTAAACACAAACACAAGACCACAAAACAATCCATACTCAAACACATATAAACCAGGTTGGAAGAATTACCCAAATTTCTCTTACAAAAATAACCAACCTCAAGCCTCCACCCACAAACTACTCCCAACCACCCGGTTTCCAACAAAGGCCACCATTCAACTCCTCCTCCTCCTCATCCTCAACATCCAACCTTGAAACCATCATAGAGAATTTAGCTTCTTCTCAGGCAAAGCAAATTGAATATCAAGCGAAGCAGAATGACTTCTTCAGCAATTCCCTTCAACAAATTCATGCTCATAATAAAATGATGGAGAATCAGACGACACAACTTGCTCAACAAATCAGTCACCTCTCAAAACCTCCAGGCCAACTTCCAGGGCAAACCGAACCAAACCCAAAGGGGTTTATCCATGCTATCTCATTGAGAAGTGGTAGAGAATTGCAAGATCCCTATAGGAAGGTGAATGACCAAAGGAATAGTGTAGAAGAGTCAAAAAACCTGAGTGACAAAGATCAAGGTGAAAACGTGTTAGAAGATGAAGCTAAGGAGACTGAGAAAAAGGAACCTGTTGTCATACCTATTGCACCATACAAGCCACCTGTTCCATTCCCTCAAAGATTGGCACAAGCAAAGCTAGAGAAGAAGTATGGGAAGTTCCTTGATATTTTGAAGAAGTTGCACATTAACATCCCTTTCTTAGATGCTATCTCAGAGATGCCTTCTTATGCTAAGTTTTTGAAAGACATGCTTTCCAACAGGAGAAAAATTGAAGAGAATGTCACTGTTTCACTAATAGCTGAGTGTAGTGCTATTTTGTAGAACAAGCTTCCAAAGAAGCTAGGAGATCCAGGCAGTTATTCCATTCCTATTAAGCTTGGTGATATTGGAATCAAGAATGCCTTATGTGATCTTGGGGCAAGTGTCAGTCTCATGCCCTTGTTAATCTGCAAGAAGCTTAATATGGGTGAACGAAAACCCACACGCATCTCCTTACAACTAGCAGATAGAACAGTCAAGTTCCCCCTTGGCATCCTTGAAGATGTTCCTCTTAGAGTCGGAAACTTTTCATTCCATGTGATTTTGTTGTTATGGAAATGGAAGAAGATGCAAACGTTCCCATTATTCTTGGGAGACCCTTTTTGGCCACTACTGAAGCCATAAATGATAAGAAAAAGGGAAAAATCACCTTTGAAATAGGTGATGAGAAGATAGAGTACACACTCACAAACTTCATGGCTTCTCCACCTATGGGAGAAATTGTTGATAGAGTGGATGTTCTCAATGAGGATACACCGATTATATTTAGCACTCCTTCTACATTGATTGAGAGATCACTTGCAAAAATCCAACATTCAGTTGCTGAGATTAAGGCAAAGCAGTGCATTATTAAGAAGAACTTGTCATCCATATTCACAATCTTGGAAAACCTCAATACTTGGATGGAGTCACCAGGGTTTCCGAACCCTTCGCTCTCCCCTCCTTAGTGAGGATTTGTGAGTAACCTGCCCCTTTCTTTGTGTCTACTCTTTACCTTTGTCACATTGCGGACATTGTGACATGCTAGCTTGGGGGAGGGATTTACCACATCATTTGTACATATTCATCATTTAGGCATTTTTATTTTCCGTTTTTGCATATAGTTTCATCATTAAGTAGTATTTTAGGTTGCATTTAGGATCGATCACTGCTGATAGTACACACTAAGCTTGGTTTTATGCTCATCTCTATGTGAAGGATTTGAATAACTCTGAACTATTTTTGATCTCTCCTTGCTCGTTGTGATTTGAATGGTTTGTGGTAAGACGGTTTGATCCTCCCAAGGGAGACTTGACTATACTTGTTAGCCAAAAATCTACCTAGTGAGGTTATTTAAGCCTAATGGACTAATTTATTTTTAGTCTTTCTTTTCATGTGTGATGCTCTTCCTTGGTTATCATTCTATAGAACTTGCATTGATACTCCTCAAGACCGCGTTGACTTGTTTATGCATTGAATATGATTGAGGCAATTGTTGTTTCTGAGCTACATGGCCAAATGCTACCCACATTTATTATTTCCTTTTTGTCAACCCTCTGAGCCTAGCCTGTTTCTTTTGATTAACTACATCTTTAGCCCTTAACCTTGTCCTATCTAGGGGATTGTGAAGCTATGTTGATGAAGTTAAGTGTGACATTAAAGATATTCTGTGGTGTTTGTGATGTTTGATTGCATTGAGTTCAACTCCTCATAGTTACTTTCTTTTAAAATCCTGTCAATTTCCTCTTGTAAATAAGGATTTTTTGTTCAAAACCACCTAAACTTTTCACGTTTTTAGAAACTCCCACCTTAATGAATTTTTTTTTATAAATTTCCACCTACCATTTTCAATTTTATTAAAAACTCCCACCGCTTAACTATTTTCGTTAAATTCAACAAAACCGTTAAGTAGACATCATATATGCATTTTATTATTAATTTACGCTGGAATCAAAGTCAATTTCATCAATTTAAGGGCAAAATCTCAACAATTTTGGAGCAAGTTTGGAACGAATTATAACTATTTGGAAAGACTTGCAACTATTTCAAGTTCGATTTTGTTAACAAAATGTATATGAGGGACCCATTTAACGGTTTTGTTAATGGAATTTAACAAAAATTGTTAAGTGGTGGGAGTTTTTAATAAAATTTAAAATGGTAGGTGGAAATTTATAAAAAAAATTCATTAAGGTGGGAGTTTCTAAAAATGTAAAAAGTCTAGGTGGTAAAATGCGATTTATCCTGTAAATAATTTGTTAAATCCCTTATTGAAAAAAAAAGAGAAAACAAAAGAAAAAAAAAAGATTGTGATTTATGTCTTTAGTGCGTAATAAAAGGAAATGGGAGTGAAATTAAAATGTATGTTTGAGGATTGGTAATTGTTGTCAAGGGGGTGTGAAAAAAAAAAGAAAATAGCTTCACTTTTCCCTTTGAGCACCACTTTTTTAGAACTTTCCACACCCATACTTTAAGCCTTCATTACAACCCATATAAGACCTCAAAATTCTTTGCATATAACATAGTCGCATAGCGGTGGAGATTGAGAAGATGTGCAAGCTTATGGTAGGATATAGTCAATGGAATGGAGCCTTGAGCCATTATTTGACCCTTTTATACACATGAGTGTTGTGTGCACGACTAGAGTGAGGGTTACCATGTATGGTCAAGACAAGCTTTGGGGAGCAAAGTGGTAATATTGATTGTCAAGTCATAATTATGAGATCTAGGACTTGGATTGAATAGCTTTTTGTTTATTCCCTTCATGGTTCCATTTTCACATTTAAGATTGATTTGAAAATCGTGTCATGTGTGTGCTTGAAGAGTTGTTATCTTACTTTTCCCTATGTTTCATATTAGTATGCTTGAGGACAAGCATTAATCTATCTTGGGGGAGTTTGATATGTTGGTTTTTAGTTGCATATAGGTAGGTATTAAGTCTCATTTTCATGAAGTTTTTAGTGCATCTTATATCTAATTGCATGATTTGATCATTCTTTTGAACCATTGTGTTATTTCGAGATACTTTCGGCTCTTTTATGTGATTTTCAGGTTCTTGAGGTCGATTAAGACTAAGAGAAGCTAATATAGTTCATAGATGGTCTACATGGCAGTTTCTGGATGCGAAAAGATGAGTTTGAGTGCTTTGGGGTTGAAGGAATGATGATATTGAAAAATACTTTCTTTGCGGGACCAAGCAGAATCTCGCTTGCTCACTCACCAAGGCGCACGCCCAAGCGAGATACCGCTTGCGCGTGCACCTGTTGCAAGCTAAAACATCAAAATCCTTCTGTTTCGCGGGCACGCCCAAGCAGGATTCTGCTTGCCCGTGCACGGTGCTGCACGCCCGTGCAACTTCTTGCTTGCCCGTGCACGCTGCTACCGACCTATTTTCGCGACTCTTATTATTTCCGTTTCCAATTTATGTAGGTGATATTAGGTTTTATTAAACATACTTTTTGAGTACGTTTTATTATTAGAGAATAGACTATTACTTTTTAGAGAGCTTTTGAGAGAAACTCCATTATTGAACCTTGAATTCTACAAGTTTGATTCATTGAAGCAAAGGCTAAGTTTTTATAATCTCTTCTTTTCCTTTATTATTATTATTTCTTTCAATTTATTTATTATTTGCTTTGTTATTTCAATTATGAGTGAGTAGTTTTATAATCTAGGGTTAAGTTGGACCCTAACAATGATTAATACATGATCATTCCTCCATTAATCCCAAGCTGATGTGATTAATTGTTCTTGCTTGAATTGTTCTTATTTTCATTATCATACTAGGGATAGATGATTTTGAATTGATTCCTTATGACTTGTTTTCAATGGGAATTGAATCTAGATGGATTTGTTGATTCAATCAAGAGTATGAATATCTCTATGGGAATAAATAGATAGGATTAGTAGGAATTTATTTGTGATGCCATGTTTAATGTCTCTTTCTTGCATATGTCTCTTTCTTGCATGATTCCATGGGAATAGGTTTGATTGCTTGTTTAGAGTAGCCATTGGTACTCAGGAGAGATCTTTGGTAGTTATGGAGTGTATTACTCCTTTTGAATCATAAATTATGTTTATTGGGATGGAAATTGTTCATGTATTGTTCATGCTAGTGGGGATACTTAATTCTAGATGTCTTTATTGATTGATTATACCATGTGTGTTCTTAGTAGTTTTCGTAGTTTAGCATTATTATTAGTTCAATACCCTTTTCATCATTGTTTGTCACTTGTTTAGTTAAATTGAGTCAAGATTTCTAGTGTTTGATACCATTTGTCCCTGTGGATTCGACCTTGACTTGCTCTGCTACATAATTAGGAGGTTAGTTAGGAAATTACTTTTGTTAGGTGCGCAATACGCCTATCATAAAGCAAAATAATCATTGGGATGTTACATTAGCAGATAATGAAGTTATGTCCTTCCGAATGTCGGAAATACACAACTTCCAACTAGAAACAATTTTATGGTATGATATGTACTAGTTGGCAAATGTGGTAATATAATAAATTTTTTTAAACTAAAGTTAATTTTTTTTGAAGTCCTACAACATATATAAATAAAAGTTAAATTCTAAAAGAACATTTCAAATGAAATCCACCTCCACCAAAACGACAATTGTTGTAAACTGAAAATGAAACTTGTGAATCATATTACTTTTGTGAAAGTATTGGGTCAGACCGTCTGACCCAATACCTTCCGTCGGACGACTGCCTTTTTCATCCATTGCCATTCTTACATTCACCGTCTTTCTCTTTCTTCAACCTCTTCCATAAATTCAGAATTCGGGATATTTCATTGTTGTCACATTCGCAAATCGTAGAGCTTTGTCCACTAAACAAAATCGAGAAATTGCTGTGAAAATTTCATCCATGCCTCGGCAGATGTGTTCTTTTTTAAAGTGTTCCATGATTGCAATTTGATCATGAATTTGAATTTCCTTTGCAATTGTGCATTAGTAGTTTGTACTGAGTCTTACAAAGACTCCAGCGGCTTTTGGGGATGTTGTCGAAGGGTGTTGTTAATATCGAATTTGGTCTATTTTTATCTGGGAAGAGAAATATGCTGTAGAAACTTGTTCGAGGAATTTTTCGGGTTCCCAGATTTGTCGAAGGGTGTTGTTAATATCGGGTCCTTTTCATTGACATGTGCAAATGAGATTCTAGCACAATTTCTTCTTATTTGTACTGTAGTTAAGAGGGGAAGAGAAGATGATTCCAGGTATTTTTGAAATTTTCAGTTAGTTGTATTTAGACCTAAGTTACTTTCAGTTAGACCTAAGTTACTTTCATTTAGACCTAAGTTACTTTCAGTTAGACCTAAGTTACTTTTATTTAGAGGTAACTTACTTTCATTTAGACCTAAGTTACTTTCAGTTAGACCTAAGTTACTTTCATTTAGACCTAAGTTACTTTCAGTTAGACCTAAGTTACTTTCATTTAGACCTAAGTTACTTTCATTTAGAGGTAACTTACTTTCATTTAGACCTAAGTTACTTTCATTTAGAGGTAACTTACTTTCATTTAGACTAACTGAAAAAAACGAAGACTAACTGAAAACAAATTAAGACTAACTGAAAAAAAAAATGAAGACTAACTGAAAAAAATGAAGACTACCTGAAAAAAAATGAAGACTACCTGAAACTCAAGTGAAGTCGTCTGGCGAGAATATTGTGTCAGACGAGTCCGACACAATACGAACTCATTACTTTTATATATATATATATATATATATATATATATATATATATATTGAAACCTTCTACGAGCGATCCTTTGATTTGTATAGTTCTAAATTCATGCAAGTTGACTTGGTTTTTATGAAGAACTTACATTTGATGAATGAGTCTCTGTCAACGAACCAATTTGTAGTAGATCAACAAGTGATAGAAAAGAGATAAGTTTAAAGTGAAAGGGGTATTTATTTTCCAAAGTAATAAAGCTTTGCTTACTACGATTAGAAAGTTCCTGGAAGTAATTAACAAATATTTTTATTTTTTACAAGATAAGGAGAATTTCCGTGCAAGAAAGGGGAAATCTTGCAAGGGGTGATGAAAATCATACCCTTATTTCAGGGATGGAAGGAAAACCTTACAATTACTAGGTCAACCTTGATTCTCGGTAATTAAAGGATATGGAATAGAAAAAGGAAAACACTAAATGTAGAATATATTTCTAGTATAAGAGAGGAGAAATTGGTGAGAGCTAATGTCAATCGAATTTTATGTGCCAAATTCTCCCTAATCACACAAGTTTTTGAACTTCAAAATAAGGTATCATATCAAGCTTACATCTTAAGGAGTTCTTAAAATCAAACATCAAGGACATCAAAAGCATAATTAGGGAAATAAGATCACTAGCTTTAAATTTTAATAGTCTCTGCTGTATTAAAGTCACAAGGGAAGAGGTAAGCCAGGCTCATAACCTCGCTATATAGCGAAAGTAGAATGGGTGTACTTCCTTCTTCATTGTTTTAATCTAAGTAAAAAAAAAAAAAAATTCAAGCTGACATCTTTTCCTGAGACATTTCAAGTTGATTTGGCTTCTTTTCATCCTCCATTTGTTTCATTGTACGTTGGTAATAACAAGCATAAAGAATCAGTTGAGCAACGCCTGATATAACTCCGATGCCGTTGGGGACCTACATCATAAGTTAGTTACACAAAATATAAGTACTTCGTGTCTTTTAAAGCATTAAAACACTTTTGAGTTTCATTTTTATCACCGTACAACATTCATCATTGAATATCATCAACAATCTACATTTATCATTGAATATCATCAATAATCTATGAACAAAAATTATAATAATTAATATTTTAGAAATCTATATTGAGATGATCCTACCTAACATTATTTTTCTATATAAGAAAAAAAAGCTATGATCAAAGTAGTTTATGAATATTGCATAAATTAAAGTATTACAAACTTACAACTATCGAAATACAAAATATATGGATTCTCCATTTACATATATATAGGTGCAAAACTAGCATTTTGGCTGTCAAAATTCAGTTTATTTCACTATATTTTACACTTGTATAAATCGAAACTCTTTTTTATGGGATCCAGTTGGACTTATTTCAATGTAATTTTTTACTGTTCAAACTTTTTATGTATCTTTAACATAGCTAAATTACATGTTAGGATATTTTTTAAATCATGAAAAGGAAAGTGTTACACTTTTATGTAAACGAAACAAATAATTATTTCTTTCGTTCCATAATTCTTGAAAACTAGTAATTTTATGATCTCCAGTGCACTACTTCAAACATTAATTCCATCAACTACTAGGAATTAGTATAAAATTATGAAAATTTAATGTTAAAAACTAAATATTCAGATTAATCCAACAAAATATTATACAGTAGTGATTGTTGTTTAAAATTTTAAAGTTTGACCTTGAAATAAATTACACATATTGCCAAAAATATGAAAGGTGGGATCTAATAGAATTAGCATCCAACTAACACAAGCGTTTCATTCCCTAAAAAAAACACGTGTTTAACGTGACCTTCTTTCTCCCAATAGGGAGAAAGCACATATATAACTAAGAAATAATTAAATAAATAAATAATAATAATAATAATAATAATAATAATAATAATAATAATAATAATAATAATAATAATAATAATAATAATAATAATAATAATTGATGTTTATTGATGAAATGCTCTTTTAATCTCATACTCGGGGTGAAAATTTAGAATACAATTTAAATTTGGGCCTAATCGATCATATCTAATCTGAACAAAATTTCAATTTCAGTTTTCCAATCCAATTTCAAACCAATAGGAGTTTGATCCTAAACTAATCCAAACTGACTTTTCAACTACTATATTGGATCCAATCGACAATATCCAAAATTTTAAATTCCATTCTTTTGATGAAATAATTCAGACATATCAAAACAAAGTATTCGATAATATACATAATTCATTTAAAACTATAAAATTTAGTATTAACAACTAATAATTCATACAAACCCATAAATTTTATCTGAAAAAAGTTAAGTCCAATTCCAAATATAAAATAAAAGGCTTTATTAGTCATTCAGTCTTTGGATTTTTGGATCCAATCACCCTCAATCCAAAATAATCCAAAACTCTAAAATTTAAAAAACAATCAATTCAAATCCAATCCGAACATAGTCCGAGTCTAATCAAAATTACTCATTTCATTTGGACTAAATTGAATTTCAGTTTAATCAGAATAACTTTCAACCCTATCTCCTACATTTTCATTTTTTAAAAATTTTGCTATAGATTTTTTCCGCTCTCTTAGTTGAGGCGAGCCCCAAAAAAAAAAACGCCTCAATCGAGGGTATGTCATTGACTCGTGGATCATCCAAACCGTAAATCTTGTATGCACCGGGTTAACAGTAATGATTGTTAATTCAAATTGACTATGTTAAATAAAATTTGAATATAATAGAGAAAATTAAGTATGTCATATAAAAATCGAATATATTATACAATAAACCACTATATAAAAGCGATTAGGTCATACAAAACTGATTATATCAAATAGAAACGGATGTCATATGATACTAAGTGTACCAAAAGTGAGTGTGCACCGGGATCATGCATCGTTATTTTTCAATCATTTAAACAAAGTTATTGTTGAGACGAGCGTAAATCTATCATTAACATGCAGCTCAAGGTCGGATGATAATTAGGTATATTCCTTTCACCTAAAATAATTAAAGTGACTTGATCTGAATCAATTAATATATGCTTTATTGTGATAACTTGCTAGTATATATATGATCCGATTTAGTTTTGTAGTATGACTAATCTGACCATATTTTTACGCTTATACATAAGGAATAATAAATTAAGATCATGTTAGATTCATGTATTTAGTTTTTAAAAATTTGATTTCAAACTTCCTCCATTTTTCAGGCGCAATCATTTGATTTTCGCGTTGCAAATACAATTGTTGGATCATTAAAATCTCCAATTTTCTATTAATAATTATTATAAAAATATGATTATATGCAACTACACATTAATATGATTTTAACACATTAAGTATTGAAGTGTGAATATGATCTTCACGTCAAAAAAAAAAAAAAGTGTGAATTGACGGATATTTGGCACTATTTTACCCTTAGAGCACAAATTAAAGTTGAATTATTTGTAACCTTACGGCAATTAGTTGCTATATGAAAATTGAAAAGGTCAGGGTCTATATAAATTAAACTTGGATTAGACAAGACTTCGGGACACTAAAGTTGGAATTTTCTATGTATATGACATGCCATATCTATGTGGCGTGGTGTATGTTAGTACCAAATTCATACCTCTTGTTTATCTGTTTTTTAATAAATGCTTCATTATAACTATTACACTATTTGGATACACTTTTCTAAACATAGATTTCTACTTATGAATAAACCCAATATTAACTTACAAGAAGCTGTTGAATATATTTGTCCGGCAATTTTGATAATATCAATTTTCTATAATTTTAATAATGAATAATTAGAGATATTAAAGAGCAAAATTGCACATTGACAAATATATACGTCAAAATATAACATCTATTATAAACGGGAGAGTACAATCTAGTTATGCACGTGAGATGCACATGATAACAAGATATAAAAAAAATTATAGTCAGGTTGCATAATTGTGTAATCATTATGTTAAACGGTTAGTTATTGGATATTGCATTAGGTTAATTTTTAATAGATTTTTAAAGTTATGTTAGTTTATTAGTTATGAATGATGATTCGATTATTACCTCTAACCCTTTTTATTCTACTGAATTTTCATTATTGGATGTTCTTTGTTTTTCTAGCTACTTTCATTATGTGACAAATTTTTCATCCCATCTTAATTTCTTCACACACGTTCTCCACCTTTTTCTTACTCACACAGTCACACCTAAATTTAACAAAGTTGATCCAACTTGAAGTTCCTTAACATGAAAATAATGATACGTGAAAATATTACACAATCCGAACCATCAAAACTCGACTTGAATAAAGCCTAAAACAAGCCATTGTAAAAGTGACCTAATTGAAAATTGGTCTAACCCAAAATTAACTTGATGTAAAATTCAATTGACAAGAAACTCAAAAAATTTAAAATGCCTTTTATTTAATTCAACCATCGTGTTGTTCCTATCAACTTTTAATGGTGACAGGATTCAAAATTCTCGTCTTTTGAATATAGTTTCTCATTTCCGCTCTTCATTATATGAACATTCTTTTTCCAACCGTCATTCCCTTCATATTCATGTCGATCTACTATATTAGTGAAAACATTAAATATCCATAACAAAAGGGGTATGTTCTGTATTTAATGATATGAGCATGACTTACAAGGATCCATTGGTCAAGTGGAAGAAATGCATAAATTGTCCATATAACCCCATTAGCTAAATTGCCAATTGAAAGCCAAAAGGGCATGAATTTCACACTTTTGGTCTTAATCACTGTACCCTGTACATATCAATCCATCAATTAATCATTAGTACAAACAAGAGTAATTCATATAGATAATCCCTACAATACAAAGTAGCCAAAATAAATCTGTAAAGTTCTCTAAAACATTAGTTTATGGGCCAAATTATAGGGGCATACCATAATTGTAAGGGGTGCAACATACATCCCAAGACAAAAGATCACGCAAAGAATTCCCACGAAAAAAGACCTCCTTTGTGTTGTATGGAAACATAACATTGTGATCATCACCACAATTGCCATGAAAGCTACTTCTACCGCAATCCATCGGAGGACCTTCCACTGAAAATTTGACATGTACTTTCAAATGTGTTAGAACTCTTAAACGTTAGTGCTAGATATTGTATTCATCTTTGAGATGTTTTAAAAAAGTTTAGTTATTTAAATTATCACCCATAAATCTATGTGATATAGTCTCCTGTCATTAACTCGATATTTCTCTTAAATGATCTCGTCTATCTCCTACTTTCAGCTGGTTTAGTTTGACTTTCAGTAAGTCAATTTACCATGTATTAGTAAGGAGGTATACTACACCCTACTAAAACATTTCTTCTTGTCTATCGTATTTAGTATTGGTATTTTGGATTTAAGGGTAAGTCCGCATAAAAAAATATTAATGAAGACAGTGGTATTGTGGATTTGTTGGAACCAGTTTATTGTTTGAATAGTTTTTCTGGAGAACTTTGCATTTTGTTATTAAGATTAAACTTTATTATTTTATCTATTTAGTCACATTTTGGAATAAAATTATGTTAGTAACTTTGTTCTTGGTTATAAATATATCCTAATCTCCTTAATCTACTTTATTTTATTCTTTTTACGATTTTTCAGAAAACTCACATGAGAATTTAATGTAACGCTACCATTGATTCAATAATTAGGGAATTCCTGGAGAAAACTTATACTCCCTCCGTTTCTTTTTAATATACACATTTTCTTTTTAGTCTTTCTTTTTACTCTACACACTGCTGCTTTTTCTATTTTTGATAACATATCACATCTACTTTCTTCTCTTTTTTCACCCATGTCCTTCACTTTTTAATATTTTAACCCACTCGTTTGTTTCTCTCTCCACCTTTTCAGCTTATCTCTCATACTTTTGTACTTTCCTCCTTGATTTTTTTTTTGCTAAGCAAGTGAGAGTATTATATATAAACCACAATTTTATAACCAAAACCTATCAAAGGGGAGACAAACCAATTAACTAGGTTGGACCCCCTCACTCTTAGACAAGCACTAAGCATGAGGCTCACACCATTACAAGAGCAAATACATCAATTCACAAACTTAAAAACCATTCACTATCTTTCCTAGTGATCTTTTGTGGTAATACTACCCTCACTCTAGCTGTCATTATACTTATCATTTGCTTACATACCGTATCTATATTTGGAGCACAATGATCCCAATATACTTTATTTATACCCTGCCATATCATGTAAACAATAGCAGCAACCCCAGCTAATAACACTTGTTTTGAAATTTAGACTTTCAGCAGATGTTGTAATTCATCTGTTTGTGCCGGTCATTTCATCCATCCCTTAAGATATCTTAAGCAAGCAAAACTGAAGGGGAATCTGAAGAAGAGATGTTGATGATCCTCTTTATGTTGAGCACACAATAAGCATGCATCACTGTTGCTAACACTAATTGCAGCTAATCGTGCTGTAGTCTGCAGCTTACCCTGTATAGCTAGCCAGATGATGAACCTATGTTTTGGTAGATTCAACCTATTCCATACTGTTATTATCCCAGTTGATTCTTTCTTGTTCTTTCACCAAAGTGTCATACACTTTCTTTACTGAATAATGTACCATGTTCTTGAAATCTGCTTCACTAAATATTTGTTTCAATTGCTCTTTAATCTGGCAAAGCTTCATCCAGTACCAACTTGAGCTTGCTTTAGGAACATAACCCCACCAATCAGCCCCCTTGAGATACACTGAATGTATCCATTTGAGCCACGCACTATCTTTTTTGGTAGATATGGCCCACACATATCTACCTAGATAGGCTACATTCTATTTAAATACATCTTGAATCCAAGACCTCCTACATTCTTAGGTGTGCATACTCTTTCCCAAGCAATGTATCCAACTTTAAGAGTGAAATATTACCCACTCCATATAAATGATCTGCATATCTGTTTTAGCACCTGCTGAGGCATGACAAACACTTGAGCCCAATATTGATGTATGCTCATCAATACTGAATTGATTAATTAAGCCCTGGTTATATAAGATAAGTTCCTAAAGCTCCACACTCTAATCTTAGCTATTATCTTTTCTATGAACACTTCACATTGTGTTATATTTATTCTCTTGGCACATATTGGAAGTCCCAGATCTGTCTCAAACCTCTAGTGGAACTGAAAATACCTTCCATCACCCCATTAATCATCAAAGAGAATTTAGGTGTTGTTACACATTCCATAACCAACACTCTAAATTCTAAAGGAAATCCTAATGCCTCAAGCATTTCTCTTAGGAACTCCCAATTAACAGTATCATATGCCTTTTTTAGATTAATTTTTAGTAAATAACTTGGTTTAGCTTGTTTTCTACCATATTGTTCAACTAAATCTTGAATCACCATGATATTATGGATTATACATCTACCATGAACAAAACCCCCCTGATTTTCCAAGTCAGGAAGGACTAGCCTTAGTCTGTTACAGATAACCTTAGTATACAGTTGTATAATGTATTACAACATGAGATAGGTTGAAATTCAGTAACATTTTATACAACATGAGATAGGTCGAATTCAGTAACATTTTTAGGGTAATATGTCTTGGGGTGAGTGTGATTATAGTAGTATTTACCTCCTTAAAAATTCTACCATTTTGAAGAGAATCAAGGACAGCAACAGTAACATCATCACCAATTACAGACCCATCCCTGTAGAAATATGTCCCAAACCCTTTGTACCTGATGCGTTGGACCCTGGGATAGAAAATAGAGTCTTCTTAATCTCATCCACATTATATGGAGCAATGACAATTGCCCTGTGTTCATCTGTAATTACAAGCCCCTCCTGGATCAATTGCTGCATCACTATCTTCCTAGCTGTACATAACCACCAAGTAATTTATGATAATATGAGAAGAAGGCATGAGAAACTGATTATGGATTATCAAACCAGACTTCATTCTCATCATATATATTGTATATCTGATTTTAAATCTTCTTGGATCTAATACTCTGATGGAACAAGGATGTATATTCATCACCATCCTTGATCCAATTAGTCTTTTCCTGACCACCAATTCTTCTTCAATGTATACCATGTTTCTAGGATCTTCATGCATCCTTTGTTGAGCATTCATCATGTTCTTATATGCCTGAATATGTGCTGCTTGTATGTCTGAAAATCCTTCTTTGTTCAACACTTTCAATCCCACCTTGATGGCTTTCAACTTATTCATAATTTGAAACATCTATGTCCCTTGTATCTCTATACTCCAAATTCTTCTAACTATCTCTGCGAACCTTGGGAGAAGTCCTCCACATGGTGAAATAATTGAATGGTTTTCCCCCTATTAGTAACTAGGTGTATTGTCAGCATTATAGGGGTGTGATCAAAGTCACCTTCATTCTAAAAAGAGGCTTCTGCAGAGGGACAAGCATCTAACCATGACTGATTTACCACCATTCTGTCAAGTTTAGAGAATACTTTGTGTACACCCTCTTGTTTATTATTCCATGTATAAAAATTGCCTAATAATTTGATGTCCTGTAATCCATAACATATCATGCAGGTTGTAATATCAACCATTTCAGCATCTCTAACTGATGCCCCAATTCTTTCTTCAGTGCTTATAACACAATTACCTCCACATAGCATCCATGGAAGAGTTGTCTTGAGTATTTTCAAATCCTCCAACAACTTCAGCCTTTTAACTCTTTCATTAAATGCATAAATGAAAGTAACATAGAATCCCCTATCTCCATTTACAGGTTTCAAAAGGCAATGAATATATTGCTCCAAACATTTACAACTGTTCAAATGAAAACTTTTGGGCCTTCCAAGCTATCAGTATTCTTCCCCTATCAATCAGGGATGAGTTGGATGTAAAACATCATCCATTACACATTATTTGATATATATAACATTCCAAGGTTTATTTTGAGCTTTTGCCTTGGTTTCTAAGAGGCCAATAACACCTACTACAGTTGACTGAATATAATTCTTCACCTCCAACTGCTTCCTAGTGCTATTGATACCCCTAACATTCTAGCAAAGGATTTTATCCATTCAATATGGGAGGTTTTCCCCCTCCCTTATGTATATCATCCTCTGCACCTTCACTGTTTACTAGCCTTCCTTCTTCTGCTATTAGAGCTTGAAAGTGATTCTGTGTGCTTGTGGTGGCACTTACAGAACTTCTTACTCTAATACGTTCCAGTGCTTTTTGAAATCCATCATTTCCATCTGACTCACAGTCCCTGCATTGATCACTGGTTGTTGCTCAACTGGTGCTAGTTTAGTGATTGGAACATTTTGTTTAGGCCTCTACACCTATTTAACTCGCTTCATTCTACACTCATTTGCTCCATGGCCAAAGTCTTTGCAATGCTTACATTGCATAGGTGTCCATTCAAATGTCACTGGAACTTCAGTGAGCTCCCCTTTTTCATTCCAAAACTGAACATATTTAGGGAGCTTGTGATGTATCTGATCTTAACCTTAGTTAAGATATGAGCATATTGTAATTTGTCTCAATTTCTAGTTGCCTCATCTCGCTTGATTGGATCGCCAATCTGAGCAGCTATCTTATGTAATGACTTCTCTCCCCAATATTTCAAGTTCAGTTTCAGCTGGACCTAAACTGGTATTATTTTGAGATCATCCTTCTCAAAATCCATGTTAGAATTCCATTATTTCACGATCAATGGTTTTCTATCAAAGAAATAATATCCAGCACAACATGATATCTGGCATCCATCGCCTTAAACCTCACTAAAAAATATTCCCCTCTTTACCATGGCTACTTCATCAATGACACCATGATTCTTCCATATTCTCCTAAAATATCCTTCCCTTACTTGAATAGGTGGATTTGCACCTAACATATAACAGATTAAGGAAGAATTCTAGTAATCTATTTCATCTTGTATATCTTCCATTTCTATAGACACTCGTTTAGCTTGAGCTCTGATTGGATCATCTATCTCATCCAATTTCTTATTCTCAATATCAATCAGTTCATCATTTACTTCATGATCGACATTAATATCATTGTCAAATTGCTACAAGATAGGAATAGTAATACCTTCCTCAGTTGCCATTCCACGAACAGATTGTGTTCTATTCACATCCGGACTCCTATGGATGGACTAAAGCCACTCATTGAAGGCGCGACGAATTTCAGACTGTTGTCTCAACTCCTGCACTGAAGATTTAGGTGTCATAGGCTGTCTAATCCCTAAACCAAAATCCAATGCCTCAATGCCTAATAGTTCCTCCATTGAATTCGTTCTCAAAGCTTGCGAATCCGATGATGGAACTTTTGGTTTTACTTTCTCATTCTCTTTACCATTCTTACCCCCTTGAGCATTTCCACTCGATTTCCCCGCCATGGCAACAATACAGGATGTATTGAGAAGAAGATGACAAGGTCACTGTTCCATTCTATTCCTAGAGAAAAGATCTCTTCCTCCTTGGTTTTCCCCCAAAGTGAAGTGAGTAAATTAAAAAAAAGGGAGGAAATAGTAAGTAAGCTGATTGCAATTATTTCTAGTGGGGGCTAATATTTCCTTGAGGACAATGATTAATCACGTCCCTAATATATATTTTTTAATCCTTAATTTCTAACATTACTTCTTCTCTTTTAATTTCTAATAGTTATTATGTCCTTTTCATTTCATTTACCCATTTGCTTTTTCAAAGTCAAAATTCATTATTGTTTCACCAAATTTTAACACTAATATATAACATGTAACATCATCATGTGACATCTTATTAGATTTCTTCCCATACGTAGATTTAAGTTATCGAGATTTTATAATATTTATCAATACACAATTGAAGATATTATTAACGGTCCAAGGGGCATCTTGGAGACCATAAGAAAACCAAAGTCATAATGAAAAAACAAAAAAAAAGGGAGTATAAGACATGAACTTTTGACACTATTCACTTTTCCACATTAACAACAAAACATAATACTACTTCTATTTTGTCATAATGCTACCTAATTATTCTTTATTTTTTTTTCATCTTGGTTCAATTTTCCAATATAAAAAGTCAATTTACTACTACTTCTTTCGCTATACTTTTTTCGTATACAATTGTGATTGGGGTATTCTTTTTTCTTCTTCTTGCTCTATATTCTATTATAGAAATGCAAAATTTCAAGGGATGACATCCCTCAAAGGCCATGGAGAAAGGACAACTAAAGATACTAAACTCAACGAACAGCCGAAAAAACCCTAGCGAACATTCTAGCGAAAACTCAAATCGCTTCCGCCGCGCTACCCCCCCCCCCCAATCCTGATGGCACCTTCACGGCTTGAGCATCTCCGGCTCTACAAAGGTCGTCGGCGAGCTCAACCTCCTTTCCCCCACAGTAGCCATACGGTCGGTATCGTAAAAGGTGGTTTTCAGGAGTCGCGAAGAAGGCAGGCACTCGAAGTCAACCGCCACAACAACGGAAAACATCAGCTTCTCTTTTCTGGGCGCGGGCGACTCACCACCACCACCCGATGTCAGTAATTACGATCTTCTGTTGTGAGGTTATCAATTCAACTTTCTTATTTTCCTAGTTGCTTCAATTCCACTAGTCGTAGCTTTTCACAAACTAGTTTAGGCTGATTTCAGAGGCGTTGGTGCCTCTTTATATACTAGTGGTTTTTATCGTTTTAGTCTTTAGAGTTATCTCGTTATCTTAGAAATCATGAACAATATTGATGAGTTAAAGGGGGAACTGTGCCTTTATCACTTTGACGAGCATGATTGTTCTTTAACTAGTTGGGTCCAGAGGCTTGATTTTATTGTTAATCCGTTTGATATATTCGAGTATGCTCAAAGTTTGAAAGCTAAGGGTAATACTTTTTACAGAAACAATGACATTAAGTCATCCATTGTACACTATATTTAAGCTATCAAGTTTTTTTTTTTTGCGGACGTTAGTAATGAGGAGGGAAATTCTGTTTTTTCAAGCCTAGTTTTATCTATTAATCTGAATTTGGCTGCGTGTTTTATCAAGCTAGGAAAAGGATTTTCAGAAAGTGGGTGAGTTGTGTCTCTTGTTTTAATGTATGACGCTACCAATGCCAAAGCTTATTTTAGGAGAGCTTTTAAACTTAGCCAACCCGACATAGCGTTAATAGATCTTATCCAAGCTCTTAAATTCCACTCAAATAATGGAGAATTTCAACAAAAATTAAATGAAGTATCGTCATTATTAGGGTTGTCTTCAAATTTTTTTGCTACTAGTGCTACAGTAGTCGGTGAGGATGAAGTGTTGAGTAAATATTCACTCCTTTGAAAGGAGGAGAAAAGGAGAAAGGAAATCATACCTGGGTACCACCAGTATCAAAGTGGAGAAGAATCAAACCTTCCTAGAGAAGGTGAAAATGAATGTTGTTGGAACAGATTACGACATTAAAACTTACTAATTCAGTCATGGAGTCTACTTCTGGGAAAACAAAAATGAAATCTAAAGGGTCCAATTTCCGATTTTCAAATCGGAAAGCGCAGGATACCTATTTGCATATCCCCCCTCAATGTACAGGGTGATGTCAACGGGGAGAAATTTTCATTACCATTGCTCTTCCCAAAACCAAATGGTCAGCACCCGAACTTTAAATCCATCATAAAGGATGGATTGCAGCATGACTATAGATTACCATACACCCATGGAGATGAGACACTCCCCTGTTTTAGGGTATAAGCAGTGTAAACAAACTCATTTAGGCCCCGACGTTGCGGCTAGCTACAAGTATGGATTCCAAAAAGTCGTCTTGCGTCTCTTTGTTAGTACCTCCAAGCACCTCCTTTTGCTCGCTGGCAAAGTAAACTTCATGGGTCAACAATCAGTCTACCAGCAAGATGAAAATCTCCTCTCGTTTGCACTCTAAAATCAACAGACAACATAATACGGTAATGCGTCGAAGTCCCTCTTTTTTAACCCTTTATTTTACAGGGTGCGTATTGGATCCAAGAGAAGTTCATCCTGCTATACTGAGGACGTCTGCTATCCTTGTCGGAAGAAATGTTATGCCCCATCCCCCTGTTTTAGTAGCTAATCTTGTTTATGATGATTTCCTTATGTTTGGTTAGTATGCTCTCTAAGTCGTAATTCGACTTTTTATTAATGCAAGTTTGTCTAATGTTAAAAAAAAAGACACCCTCAAAGGCCCAAGGGACCGCCTATATCACACATTTTACAAACTTTTTATCCCATCAATATTGATAAGATAAAAAAAAAACCTTTTTAGCCGCTTGGCAGATTTAGAATAAGTTTGTACAAGTGTCATATTGTAAGTTATTTCGTCACACATTAGTTCCACATTTAATTAGCTTATTGCCAAGTGATCTTAATTTTCTATACTAATTAAGCATGACCCAAGTGATTAAACATAAAGGATGCTTTCTTTGTATCAAATTTTACCCAAAAGAAATATATATGTTACAAGTATTATGAATATCCCGAAAAGTAGGCAATATTGGCAGTAATACTACAAAGTATGACTTGCTGCGCGAGCACCACAAACATTGACAGTCAATGATTGGCTAGTAGCCAGAATATCAAAAACAAATATCCTTGGTGCAAAGCATACCATCAATGATGTCGGAGGTCCAAAACACATTAGATAGCGTAATAATGGGGGATTTTAATCAAGTCGAATATCTCAATCAAAAACTGGGGGGTTCTGATCATATCCCGGGTAAGGAGCAATTCTCCACATGGAAGAGTAATTTGGGTTTAACTGAAGTGAACTACCATGGACAACATTACACATGGTGCAACAATAGATCAGGAATGGATAGAATATATGAAAGATTGGATAGAGTATATGCTATTCTAGTTTCTGACCATAGCCCCATTTTACTTCTTACATCACCGTCAAAACCCAAGATCAGAACGCCTATCAAAATGGAAGCATGGTGCTTAGACTTCAAGGAAATCTCGAATATAGTATCGGACCAGTGGCAAATCCCTGCTAATGGATCCCCGATGTACATCCTAGCTCAGAAGTGTCGCCAAATTAGGTACCGACTGTTCAAGTGGTGCAAAGAGTATAAGCAGTGTCATAATATCAGCTGGGAGGAATGCCTCGACAAATGTAGTGAAATACAAACCAGCCTTCCTTTTGCTGATGGAGGATTTATTGATGAGCAAGCAAAGGAAGTAGCAAGAGGAAAGGTAGAGCTTCAATTGCAATATTGGCAGCAAAGAGCAAAAGGTAAATGGAGAGCGTGGGAAGATACTAATTCCAAATGGTTCTTCAGAAAGCAAAATAGGAAGCGGAGAAATGAAATTCTGATGCTCAAAACCACATAAGGGAAATGGATCTCAAAAAAAGAGGACATTCATCAAGAAGTGCTAAACTATTTCTCTCATATTTACTAGGGTGCTCAACTCGATAATAATTATTGGGAGGAACTTGCTTCAATCCAAAATCTCATTCCCCAGATATCCTTAGATCAACAAACCAATCTGATCAAACCAATTACTTTTGAGGAAGTAAGACTAGTGGTGTTTCAAATGGGTAGTCTCAAAGCCCCTGGCCCGGACGGAATTCCCGCCATTTTCTATCAGAAATATTGGTCTATAGTGGGTAAGGATATATGGCAAGCAGTTTCTCACTTCTTCTCTTCGGGATATCTCCTTAGAGAGTGGAATCACACGAATATATGCCTAATACCCAAGAAGGAGAGACCGGAAGAAGCAAATCAATATCGACTAATAAGTCTGTGCAATGTGATATACAAAATCATTTCAAAAATAATCTCCAACATACTCAAACCAATATTGCAGAGCATCGTCTCTCCATTTCAAAATGCCCTCGTCCCAAGACGACTCATGGCAGACAATTGTCTCATTGCTCATGAACTAGTGGGTGGAATAAAACAGCGTACGAGCGGAAAACAATACTATGCTGCTCTGAAAATCGACATGTTCAAGGCCTATGATAAGGTTGATTGGAATTTCCTCCACTAGCTACTCTCTTAGATGAAAATTCCAGCTATTTGTTGCCACTGGATCATGCAATGCGTCACTACCGTCTCGTACTCCATCCTCATAAATGGAGAACCATCACAAAGTTTCAACCCTACCTGCGACCTCAGACAGGGAGATCCTTTATCATCATATCTATTTATTCTTGTCATGGAAATTCTTTCTAGATTATTAACGAAAGCCTCTGAGGACAAAACTTTTAAGGGAATTAAGCTCTCTCGAATAGGACCTTCTGTTTCTCACCTATTCTTTGCAGATGACGCCCTGATTTTCTTCAAAGCTTCACCTGAAACTTGTGCAGGAGTCAAGAGCATATTGGATAAATTTAGTAGGTTGTCGGGAGAAGTAATAAACTTCCACAAATCTCTCATCATGTTCAGTCCTAATATACCAATAGAGAGTCGTCAACAAATGCGGAGAATAATTAATACTCCCTCTGCTGAGTAAATAGGGAAGTATCGCGGATGTAACATCGAGGTTAATGGAAGATCGACAAGACAATTCCTTCCCTTAGTAGAGAAACTTGAAAATCGTCTTTTAAGCTGGCACCATCTATCCCTATCTATTTCAGGAAGAGTCATCCTCATTTATAGTGTGCTCACTATGCTGAATTTAAATATTCTTAGTGTGTTCCTCATCCCGCAAGTGATTGCAGATAAATTAAACTCAATCTTTGCACGTTTTTTTTGGGTGGGCTCCAGAGATTCAAAACCAATTTACTGGAAGAGTAACGCTACCCTGGAACTTCCCAAGGGAGGTGGCGGGCTAGGTATCCGGAATGTTCACCTGTTCAACAAAGCGATTCTAGTAAAGCAAGCAGTCAGGATTCATAACTCAATACAGTCATTGATATCCCAGGTCTACTCTGCCAAATACAAAAACTCTCCGGTCAACATGGTTTTACAAAGAAACAAGTTAGGCAGAGTTTCTTGGGGATTCCGAGGGTTATGCAGATCGATCCAAGACTGTTCAGAAGGTTTCGTCAAGCTAATTGGAGATGGATCTAGCACAAGTATTCTTGAAGACAAATGGTTGAAAGGTGGGCCTATCCAGCTGAAATCGGGCATCGATCTTGAAACCATTGGAATTCGGCAAGTACAGGATCTGATGGCTCCAATCAATAAAGCATGGAACAAACCATTGGTATGGAGAGTCTTTTCACTAGAAACCTCTATCAGGATTCTATCCACGTATCTCCCACAAGAAACCTTCCAAGATCAATATACATGGATCGAGTCCAAATCCGGCTCCTTAAGAGTGAAAGATGTATATGCCCACTTTTTGATGCAAAAGGGTCATCTAGATACAGATCAACATCAAAGAGCCTTTTGGAGTAAGCTATGGGCCTCAGATCTCAAGCCCAAATGGAAAATCTTCATTTGGAGGCTTTCTCATAAATCTCTTGCCACTAATACCAACTTAATAAAACGCAACATTCCACTGTATCCTAGTTGTTACTTTTGCCATCGGCAGAAGGAGGACGACAATCATCTATTTCGAGATTGCGAAATCTCAGCACATGTCTGGTTATGCTCGAAGTTAGGCATCAAAGTAATTTCCAGCCAAACTATCCCCTTATGTGATTGGGTCCGCAATTTGTTGAAGTTGTTTTGGAAGGAGGACGGAGTCAAGTCAGAAAGAGTCACAGATTTCGTAGTCACTCTCTGGTCGATATGGATCCACAGGAATAATATTGTTTTCAGACAGATATATGAAGATCCTGCAATCGTTATCCATAGGAAGGATGCTCTCCTCAAAGAATGGACAGAAAGTAAAGATTTAAAGGAATCCTCGCGTAAGCGCGGCGTTTTCTCAACTGGAGCACAACAAGATTGTCCAACTTCTCAGATCTCTAATTACCAACAGGATACTTGTGTGATGGTAGTGGATGGAGCCTGGAAACGGCATAAGAATAAGCATCCAAGAGCTGAAATTGGTTGGTCAGCCAGTGTGAACGGCACCAGAGCCTTTGAAAGCAATGCTATTGTTATCGCATCGTCGTCTCTCCAAACAGAAGCCTATGCTGTCTTTAGAGGGATATATGAAGCTAAATTGCGAGGAATCCGACATCTTCAAATTCACTCGGATTCGGTAGAAGTCGTCAGAGCTATTGGTAGTCCGCACTAATCATTTTAGATTGCCACTTTAATGCACGATATCAGAGCCTGAAGTAGAGATTTTAGCACTTGTGAAATAAAGAAAGGTAGTAGAATGGATATCACCCTAGCTCATAAATTAGCAGTAGAAGCTAGACAGGGTAAGATAGTTTCCTAATTGATTTGTTTGTTCTTGTCGCCAAAAAAAAAAAAAATGATGTCAGAGGTCAATTTTTATTCTTTAGAGATTTTATCTCCTATATCATTAATGATTTGCTTTGCACCAAGGCTGATAGTTTGTGATATTCTACTACTCTCTCCATCCCAAAATATAGTTCTCATTTCCCTTTTTTCACGGTAATTTATGCAAGTAGAATCTAAGAGGCATAGTAAAAAAATTTTATTTATTTAAATCAATGTTGTATGGAAAAAGATGATTTTAGGAGAGAAAATGAAGAATAATTGGTGAAAGAACATTAATTGTAAAATTTTGGTTGAATAAACAAAGGAAAAAACAAAATTCAATAAGCAAATAAATGACAAGACACGATTTTTCTAGACAAATTACGGAAAAATGTGGAATTAAATATGAAAATGGAAACAATATTTTGGGATACCCGAAATGGAAATGGAAACTATATTTTGGGACGGAGGGAGTACTAGTTAATGTTTGTGGTGCTCTGTGCACTCAAGTCATAGATTGTGTTAGGCGTATTACGGCCAATTTTGCCTAATATGTCCAAAATACAAACTTTTTTTTCGTGTATTATACAAACTAATAATAGTAGTGTTAAGCTATTGAATTTAATAAAAAAAAATAACTCCTAGCATCGTCCGAGACTAACAAGTAATTACAAACTTTATAAAAGAAAGTAGTAATTGTATCTTCAAATATTAACGCAATACTCGTTTGAATTAAGGCGTTCAAAACAGAATTAATTCGTTTACTTATGCTGTAGGGGCATAATACATCTAGTCAAGTAGTCATTGCATGAATTGTAATATTCCAATTCATTCATCTTTTCCTATTCCTACATCATTTTCATATGAAGTACCAGACTAGCCAAATCAACAAAATCGTATTCAACACACTTCACTATTTAGCTTGTAGACTGGTATGCTTAGGGCCCTTTTTTTTTTTTTGGGAAAGAAGGACAATATATAAAATTAAAGTACGGTTACAGACATAACATGAGTACCAGTAGCCTCATGTGTTAGCAAGCTACATAAGGGAAGTTACTATCAGTCTATCATTGCCTTGCCCCAATATAGACATGGATAGTAATTATGATATTCCACATATTGAATATTGGAAAATTATAGTACGTGATTAACATATTAAGGGAATCTAAAGCTTTTCTTTTCTAACACGGTAGTATTGTTATATCGACAACATTTTGCTGGAAATAATTTGCACTGTTATTTTACTTATCAGTGATAACAATTAAAGAAACTTCCCATAATAAAAGCGGAATAATATTGAACGGTGCTCAAAATTCTTGCTCAAAATTTCTAAAATAATAATCAATATCTCTATTATATAAGCAAAGAGAGGAGGTGTGGTGTCCTCTTTTGAAGTGCCTAAAATACCCTTAATGATCTAATTAATGGAATGAAAAAAATTACAAAAGAAAATCATTTAAAAATTCTCATTCCAACTTGCCATTTAAAACAAGTTTAAAATGATATATGCATCAAATACTTCAATCGAAAATTAAATGGACAAAATATTTATACTTTATAAAAGAAGATGGCATACATAACGTGCACATGAAAAGTCTGAACATTCACTACCTTTGATACTCTTTAATTTAGTTAAACCAACTTATTATTTTTGTTCTTTCTGTTCAATATTCATTCACAAAAAATTAATGTTAACAATCACTCAAAACCTTTTTATTTTTTTACATTAGCGAATTAATATATTTAAATTCATCTAACTGTTGAATTTTTCACATTTAAGTTTAATCATAAATAAAGTACGAATGGAGTATCTAATAAAATAACAAATTTTGAAATTAACGCACGCATCGCGTGCATATGAAGGCTAGTATTTATTGATTTAAAGAGCTACTAAACATAATATTATAGATATAATTCAATTCTAGATATTAAATACTATCACTATAAGACTTTACTCCCTATATTAGATGAAATCCACATTTAAAGTTGTCACTCAACTTGACAACCTTATATGTGTGCGAAATCACGTTAGAAGCTATGACTTTCTAATTTCTAACATAGGTGAATTTATATAAATTAGAGAAAATTAGTAATTACCATATTTTTGTACTAGATTGAAGAAATAATAATTAACTATTATGTTAAAAATATCTTTATGTTCCAAAAGGTAAAAATTACCACTTTTTTGTGCTTCTAATTTTCGCCCCAATTTTACTTGTTTTCCTTTGCAATAGTAAGGGGTTTATTTGATAATAAACTCATTTGAGTTCTCAATCCCTTTGATAATAAGAATTAGGGATTAGGATTAATCTATTGCCAAACGAATTTGAGGAGGAGGTTAAAATTTGAAATTATATTTTTGAAAATTACTATCTTAGGAAGGAGAAATCAATAAGTTTTTCGATTTCTTTGAGAATGCTATTTTACATAGGAGAAAAAAGATTTTTGAAAACTATATAGAGCTATTTAATCATACATTCTCTATTCATTAAAAGTTCCGACATTTTACTATTGCATCATTCAAGTATCAATTTTAACTAGGATTTTTTTACTAATATATCTGTGAAATCTAAGTATGTAAGATATGCCTTAATGTAGAGTTACAAAATATTTATATTTGATAATTTATACTAATAGATTATTGAAGATGTTGATGGCGATGCATCGACAAGCATGTGAATTAAAATGTTACAACCTTTCAAAAATGGAGGGAGCAAATCCTAATAATAAAACTAAAATATTTATCTTCGAAGTTGTAAACTCCTCTTCAATTGATAGCAAGCAACCAACCTAATTGTGGTAGTCTAGTACCTTATTCATTTACAATTTGATTGCAACAACTCCCAGCTGATGAACCATAAACCCCAATTGCAAAGCTCAATGAGATAAATCTAAATGAGCTTCTTAGCTATCACTTAAGTGCGTGCAGCTTGCTTTTGGAGGATATTGAGCAGTGAACGAGTGAAATTGGGGCGAAAACTAATTTGACGAATAAGTGATTCATTTCTGATGATAGGCTCATATTTTTGAGAACTCTTAATGATCGATTCAACTCTTTCTTTTTTCATTGTTAGGCATTAATTTTTCTAATTTACCCAAAAGTAATATTAATAAAGATTAAACGTTAATTTCATATTCAATTTTAATACTTCTTTTAAATTTTTCCCAACCCCTACTAATCATGATTTATTTAGCTCTAGACTCCTAACAACCAGCAAATTAGATCTCAAACTTTTCCAATGACCTCCATATCCATGAGCCCGTAATGATACAAGGTTGTTTCTTGTCATATATAAGGACTCTAAAGTCTCATGATTCATAAGAATGTGATTATGTGAATCCCTTAATAAATCATATTCATCGGAATCAATACTCAAATTAGATATAATCATTGTAGAACTATCAAACTACATGACTGTCATGTTTGTGACTATATTTATTCTTGAACTACTCACTCACTTAGTCACTTATAGATGAATTTGTAAGAAAAAAAAATGTAAATTGTATGTCTTTCTCAACTATCATCCTTATAGAATTATGGCGCACTATCACTGTTCAATAATTTACACTACTAATATAGTAATAATATATATTTCCATGACTTTTGACAACCATCCATATAAATTAATGATATGAGGGAAAGGTAGTATTAGCTCAGTGGAGTACCACCCCAAATTTTAGTGTATTGCCTAGGATGTAAATCCTCATCCCAATAATTATATGTTAGAGCATTTAAATCTGGGTTGTTTAGCCTTCTATCTAGCTTCTAAGCTGGTGTGCCCTACAGTCGTAAATAAGTACATACACCCAAGTGCATGTAGAGCATGATGCACCTTTTTTTAAACTACGTCGTTTTTGTCATTTGTAGACTCTATAATTTTAAAAAATTATTGTTATTTGTTTCCTTAAATTTTGCAACTAAAGATTCCTTTTTCAAATTTAAATTTAAAAGGTATATGTTTCTTTTACCTTAAGTGTAAATGTTCATTCACTATAGGTTCTTTTCATTATAACCTTTGTTCTTTTATAAATATAAATTTACAAGCTCCTTAATTTTATGTCGTTTGTTCTTTTCAAAGTAAAGAAATTGTTAAAAGAAGTTTGTGTTCTTTTATATTAATGATATGCTCTTTTTGGGTGCACAATGAGCATTGTGCACCCTTGTGCATAATCGCTGCTTTGCCCTACCGTCAAGTAGCCTAGCAGGGGTTGGTCTTTGTACCAATTATCTTTCCAGATAATATATATATATATATATATATATATATATATATATATAATATATAATATATATATATATATATATATATATGAAATTTTTTGTTAGTCAGTTAGCAGTGTAGACCTAAATAAATCATGGTTAGTAGGAGTTAGATAAAACTGAACATAATTATTAACTGAAGTATGAACTTAATGTTTAAGTCTCATTAATACTATATTTGGATAAATTAGTAAAACTAAAGCCTACTAATGGAAAAAGAAGTTGAATTACTTTGAGAATTTTAAAAATGGGAGTCTAGCATTGGAAATTCCCTATTATAAAAAAGATAGTTATAATATAAAAAGATAAGGTTAAAATTTGGTATAAAAAAAAGGTAGTTATTATCAATTTTTCCTACAACTTATAGGTTTCCATATTTTACATGTTGTCAACTTCGTTTTTGATAAAAGCATGTTGTCAACTTCGTTTTGGATAAAGATCAAAATATTATGATGATTCATATATGGACCACCACCAAAACTAAAAACCCTTGAATGGTACAATCAATGCATCCAATCTCTTGCTATTGTGGAACATTAGAACCAAATCAATCTGCATCCTTTATCTTAATATGAACCAACACAGAACTTGAGGGGCGGGACTTATTGGAGCTACAGAGAATAGGGGCGCATAAAAATAGTAAGTTACGTACCCGGGTGTTGTTATCTGCATAAAGCAAGAAGACAATTAGGTATGTGATTCCAAAAGCAAGACCAATACCATTTGTTGAAACAACAAGAAGGCTCTTTGGATGAACAAATGGCAGTCCATAAAACACCCACAACATGCAATTCATCGTCGTGGCCAAGTATGGGTCAGCCTTGAATTGCTCCACTGATTTTTTCTTGTAGATTTGTATAAACGTTGGCCTGAACATATTTATTAATAAACACACAATAATAATAATAATAATAATAATAATAATAATAATAATAATAATAATAATAATAATAATAATAATAATAATAATAATAATAATACTTAAAATAATAAAAATGATAATAAAAATTAGGAAAATTTGCACTAAACCACCTTAGATTTTCACTTATTTAGAAACACCCACCTTTATATTTTTTCCCCTTAAATTTCTATCTAAACTTTACAAAATCTTTATAAACTCCCACCACTTAAAGAATTTTGCCAAACTCCATCAGTGGTGGGACCCACATTACTTATTTTTATTGCTTTTCTCTCCAAACAACTCACTCCCCCTTTCTTATATAAGAGAATTTCCATCCAACACAAGCAACAAAGGGGGCATACCTCCTTTTAATAAGATATGGGTGAATGATTAAAGGGTGAAAAGAGAAATTCCCTTATATAAGAAGGGGGAGGTGAGTTGTTTGGAGGAAAAAAACAACTGATGTAGGTCCCACCACTAACGAAGTTTGGCAAAAGTCGTTAAGTGGTGAGAGTTTATAAAGGTTTTGTAAAATTTAGGTGGAAATTTAGGAAAAAAAAAACATAAAGGTGGGAGTTTCTAAATAAGCGAAAACTTAAGGTAGTTTTGTGCAAATTTTCCTAAAAATTATTAACAATCAGTTGCTTGTACTATACGTACTTTTCACTAATAAAAAATCGTTATTATTATTATTATTATTATTATTATTATTTTCCTTTATTATTTATGTTTTGCAACAATTTGGGTTTAGTTCAAAATTAAACTTACGTAGGAGAGGCAAATAGGAAGAAAGATATAGCATTTCCTGTCATAAGACACAACATGTAAAGTAATGTCAAAGATGTAATAAAACAAAAACTACAACGTCAACAAACTCTAAGCAAAGAAGTATATAATTGAAAAAAAATATATATTCTCTCAAAATAAAATAAAAAATTAAGTAAATTAGAAAAGAATTCCTAGCATCATTTATTTATCACAAAAAAGTTATTGATGTTACGTTGAATTTCTATGAACAATTTCACTAAAAAAATCTAGATGGGGATACATGTGAATATAAATATTTAATAAGAATATTGTAATAAAAATATTATAGTTATAGAAGCTAAGAAATATCAATAGCATTACCAATGGCACCTACTACGTTTCTTGTGATAACTAGAGAGTGCTTCATCTTCTATAGGTTAGAGAGGGAGGAAAGAAGGACACGGTAATGAGAGAGTTGGATGGTATACTAGAATGTATGGGAAAGGAAAATGATAGTGGTAGAACACATAAACGGTTAGGCTATATATAGCATGAAAATGGTAAGCAACTACTGAGTAGATAAACAAAAGTAACAGCATAAGGTTGGGAGCACACTATTCATGGTATTGCTCCCACCGTCGTACATTATTCTTTCTTTAGTTTTATAATTTTTGTCATTGTAAAAATTTGCATTAATCAAAATCAAAATTACAATCTAACACTACAACAATTAAACATGAAACAAAAAGCAAACAAACACTAAGGTAAACTTTACTAGCTTCTTATATAATCTATGAAGAAAAGCCAATTTGTTGATTCAGTCAAAATGAACATTATCTTGAGCAATTTGTTATGATTGGGGTTATTTATCTTGAAGAAAAATACATGATATAATGAAAGTGAGATTGTTAAAATGCTAAAACCAAACGATCTTTCGAAATAGATTGTCATATTTCATCTTGTATAACCCGCTGTTCACAAAATGAGAAATCTCAAGATCATCCTTGTGAAAAGAACCATTTATGTGATTCACTAGTAGAATAAATGCTACTTGCTGCGGTTAAAAAGTGCCCTATTGCTGCGTTTTTGGGCGCGCAGCAATTGAGGGCGCAGCAATAGGTATTAATAATGTTGCTGCGGTTTTAAACCGCAGCAATATTTCAATATATTGCTGCGGTTTCTAGCACAAAACCGCAGCAATATTATCATTTTATATCAGAAAAAATCCAGTATATTGCTGCGGTTTTCTGGTCAAAACCGCAGCAATATGACCTGGTACAAAAAAAAAAAATTTTTTTTTCAAATTTCTCGATGCATAAACATTTTGTGATTATAATACTATTATAATATGTTACATATTGACAACAATCCACTATTATAAACACTAAGAAACTTGAAAATATGAAAATCGAAAAAAAAAAATCTTAAACAACTACATCAAATATAACACTGAAACTGTAACTATAACACTAAGAAAATTTAATTAAACAAATACAAAAAAAAACCAGAAAAATACATTACAAAAAAAATCTGAAAAAACTAGTATAACACTAAAAAACTGTAACTAAACACTAATAAACTATAATTACCAAAAAAACAGAAAAATATACTAAAAAAAATAAGAAAAATTACAAAAAGATGAAATATGGATAATGAAGTACAACTAAAGCAGAAAGACGAAAGACCTCTGATTGGGCGGCGCCAATCGCTTGATTTGAGCGGTGCATCTCCTTTTTACTTCATGATTTTCCCCATCCCCCTTAAGAACATCACAACACCAAACTAATCGAGAAAAAAAAGTCACCAAACTGGACGACGAGGTTAGATCTAAAAAATCGAAACTGGACCGACGAGGTTAGATCTAAAAAATCGAAACTGGACCGACGAGGTTAGATCTAAAAAATCACCAAACTGGACCGACGAGGTTAGATCTAAAAAATCACCAAACTGGACCAACGAGGTTAGATCTAAAACACTAAAAATTTAAAAATCGAAAAAACTACAGAAAAACGAAAAAAAGTTAGATCTAAAAAAGAAACAAAAAAATCGGCATTTGTTGTTGCGAAGAAGACGACCGACGAGGTTGGTGAGGGTTTGACAGTGAAGAAGACGACCGCGAATGAGGACCGACGACCACGAACGATGACCGACGGCTTAGTGAATGACGACGACGTTGGTGAGAGAATGAAAGGTGGAGACGACGACGACATTGGTGGGAGGTGAACGACAACGACATCGAACGAAGAGGGAAGAGGATGAGAGGATGAGAGGATGAGGAGAGAGGAGAGGTTTGAAAAATGGCTGAGGGTTTGTGATGAGAGAGAGAAGGAGAGGCTGTGAGGTTGAGATAAGGAGAGTGGGAAAAAAACCCTAACAGATGGTTTTAAGATAATGTCGTAATGTAGAGTTTAGCAGCGTTAGAGTATATATGTGAGGAGCCTAATATTGCTGCGGTTTCCACGTAGGACCGCAGCAATATATTAAAAAAAATAGTTTTTTAATATATTGCTGCGGTCCTACGTGGAAACCACAGCAATATTTGTTGTTCAGGGTCCCACGTTATTTTTAAAAAATATCTGTTAGATAATATTGCTGCGGTTTTGGGCGGGAACCGCAGCAATATTGTCAATTTCTATTTTTTCTTTTTTTTTGCGTGTTATATTGCTGCGTATAGGTAAAACCGCAGCAATATCACCGCAGCAAATAGCATTTATTCTACTAGTGATTCTATAATTGACCTAACCAAGAAATCACATCCTTTGTGTTGGAGTTAAGGCTTGGAAAAGCCTTGGCTCATTTTGTTGTTTGTCCCACATTGCTCGTGGGAGGGAATCTCTCCTTGTTTTTTATATTCCCTCCCTCCTTCCTTCTATTGAGTTGGTTCTAGAGATGCTTTCGTGGTTGGATGTAATGTTTGGTTTGGGCTTGCTACCACACATGCGCGCCTTCCTTCTCTTCTCTCTTCCTGGGTTTTTCGTCTTGAAAGTTCTCTTTTCTGCCTTTGCGAATTATCTGTCATAACACTTTGATTAATTCCAACCCTGCTGCAACGATTTCCAAAATTTTGATCACATCCTTTATTTTAAGCTACATAATACCTTTGAATTAGTCCCTTTTTTGTATCTGTTCCTTTTATTTAGAATCTTTTTTCGAAAGTCTCTTCTTTAAATACAGTTATTGGGGCTTTAAGATCGGATTCATAGAACATAGTATTGTCAAAACATACTTCTATTTGATTAAGAAAGTTTTGAACTTCCTACAAACAATTGGGCCTATAACAAAAAATTTGAAAAAAAAAAGTGAGTTTGTAATACGACAATTTACAAGAACACCAATTAACTCATGTTAACATCTAACAAATACTAAAAAGTGGAGAGAAATATTCTACATATATGTCGTATCATCATGTTTCAATGGTTAGGAGAGTATTTTGGCCTTGAGATAAAAGTTCATAACCCGTTCTGGAAAACGCCACTAGGAAAACATGTTTTCCGACCACTTGCAATGTTCCTCAACCTTCCTGTATGGCTTTATCACATATGCTTCTTCCTTTTTCTTCTTTTTTATTCTCGTTTCTCCTTTTTTTTCATTTAGTATTGTAGGGTACGCGTAAATGCGTAATAGACTCGTGCACAAGGGATAAATATTCCAAGTAGTACTCCTTTGTTCTATAAATATATCAAAGGTGTGTGAAAACAAGAAAGGTGTGTGAAAATAAGAAAGGCGTGTGAAAACAAGAAATTGTGCCATGTAGCGCTCTTTTTAGGGAGTTTTAGTTCATGTAATCCATGCACAATAAAAAAAATTAAGAAATTGCATAGTATAGGATAGGGTTTGATCCCAAGACCTCAAGTACATTACTAACGCTCTAACCACTAGGCTAAGTTGTATTTAGTGTTATTATCATAAAGTATTATATAATAAATGAAATTTTTTCTTACCCGGAGAATAGCCCGGGCCTAATAACTAGTTTATTGTTTATATGGAGTGAAAATGAATCAAAGAAAACAGAAATTTCATTATGGGACTTTTAGATAACAATTCAAGAAATTGTGTTATAAACATGGGTAGAATTTAATAAAGCGGATGGACTTGTGTGGTGGATTAGAGCAAAAAAAGGTTGAATTTAGTTAAAAGCATAACGGAAAAGCAATATATCTTTTAAACAAAGTGTTACTACTATTTTTAGATGACGACTAAGCATTTATTATGATGCATTGTATTAGGCCCCAAAGAGTTTAATATTTATGTTAAGGTAGAATCCCAATCATATTAGGAGGCCCATGAGAGAAAGTCAACAAAAGTCAAAAACCAAAGCTCACAAAAGAAAGTCAACAAAATTCAAGAATCAAGTGGAATGTTTAGGAGATCGAGGTCAAACAACTACGAAAACGTGGGTAATCAATAATCGAATCATGGGGCAAGCAATGTGGACACTGAGACGTGGTCATTCTAGCGCCAGAAAAGGCAGTTATGATTTAAATCATAGATGATTCAAATCATTTCCCTCCAAAGATGCATGGAAGTTACGTATAATGATGGAGTATAAATACAAGTGAAAGGATCAAGTCAAAGACAACAAACACAACACACAACAACGTGCAATTTACTTTCCTTCTAGCGTAGCCTTAGCCTAGCCTAGCCAACCCCGTTGTGGGAGTTATAGTTTATTAGTTCTTAGATCTAGAGCATGTACTAAGTGAAAAGTTTTTTCATCTCCGGTTTTAGCCGGAACTCATGGAGGTAATCACATTTGTGTTTTCCCATTAATTCTCCAGCCTAGATTATCCTCATATGTGCTGTTATAAAAAGCTTTTCTAAAAGTTTGTGATTTGAATGGGAATGTTCAGCTCTGATTATAATAGCTAGATTAATTATTGTGTCTTTTGTTATATTTAATACTTCTCACCTGAATTTATTAGGCGTTGTAGTTTAATTAATTAGATTACAACAAAGTACGCTAGCAAGGTTTTATCCAATTAAAACTAATAACCCCCAGGGACTAAGACTCTTGTGGCGCTCAGTATCTAACTATTGGGTGTGCATTGGCTTATTTGCAAATTCAACCAACTGATTTTGCATCAACAAGTTTTTTGGTGACCAGAGTGGGAGGAGAAAGATTCATAATCAACTTGTAAAATTTTTTCTTCGATAACTTTTACAATTTAACTATTCAAAACAACCACTGTTATTTTTTTTTCAAATGTCAGATACACGTTCTCGAAGGAATAGAGAAGATCCTAGAGTTGAATCAGTCTCCCAAATATATGGAAGATAATAATTCGATACCTTTAGAAACTAGGGTACCATAGGATGGTGGTGAACCAATTCATCATGTCTCTAGAGAGTCACAAGGAGAAGTTCCCTAAAGGGCAGGTTTATCTCCAATTAGCATTGGCTTATTTGTACATCAATTGTATGGAAAATTCACAGAAATAGTAAAACAATTATTATTGGAAGCAAAAGAGAGTCAAAGACAACAGTTTTATTCTATCTACAGAACTCTAGCCCATGAGTCAGCCAGAGTCTTCACTGGTATCATTTAAAGGATAAGTGAGGAGAATAGAGATATTAACTCTAGGTAAAGTGACCGAATACTTGTATATATCAACGATACTATGAGTGCAACTTTTACGACAATGTCAACATCTCTTACTACTGAAGTAGTTACTCGCTTAGAACCGCTAGTTGAAAAAGACTACCAACTAAATGAGAAACTGCTTAAGGCTTTAGAAGAGGTCACACTGAATAGAACACAAGGAGATCATGGAATAACTCGAGATCTTCCAGTAGCTTACCTACCAAGGTTACATTTTTCCCATATTGAAAATAGAAATCCACTGGTATCAAATGATCCACAAAATTCCTCCCATGAGCGCCAAACAAGGGCAAGTCCTTTGAGCCTTGGAGAGAATGGTCATGGGAATTTTAGGAGAAGTGATGAAATGATAGCAGGCGTGGAGCCAGGTTGGCACCAGGTGTCAGGACGTCACCGATCTTTTTCCATGGGTGGTTCACAGATTGGTGATAACACACACCAATTTGGACCATCACATGGAGGACACAGGCAAGATACTTTTGTTACAAACAACAACAGTTCACCTCATGCATATGTGCCTCTTAATCAACCAACTATGGTTGGGAACCCTTCATCTTCTACCTATATGCCTTACCAACCACATGTCATGGGGAAGTCTCATTATGGCAATGCTCCAGGTTATGATCATAATCAGGCTCCGTTTGCTCAAGCTATTGGAGCTTACCAGCAGGCAGTACCCACCAATGGGCACATGTTTCAGCCACAAATGGCATAGGAACAAATAATCCTAAATATGTGCATCGCTAGGATGTTCCTATGGGAGGTTATCAAAATCAATCTTTCAGTCCTAATCCTAATCCTATGTATGATCAATCAAAAAGTATGGGGAATGGAAATATGGGATATTCAAGGAGAAATCAAGATCCCTTAGCAGCACAAGTTGAGGCACTAATTCAAAGATTAGTGGGAGATAACTCTAGGAGAGGTCATAAGTAGATAGGTCAAAAGCCTTACCCTGAATGGATTGACAGAACCAACCCATTTCCTAGGACATTTAAAATACCTGACTTTACTTTATTCTCAGGCAATGATAGAGTATGAGCTGAGGAACATCTAGTTAGGTTCAATTGTCAGTGTAGGAAAACAACTTATTTACAATGAGTTTTTAAAATTAAGAATGTTTTCCATGTCTCTAACCAAGACAACTTGTTGGTGGTACACAAATCTACCACCCAATTCTATTCACTCATGACAAGACATGTAGGTGCAATTTACAAATTATTTTGCACTCACTGAACCTGGAGTGACTTTAAGTGACTTGGCTAGAATCCAAAAGAAGTTAGGAGATTATGTAGAAGAATACCTAGCTAGATTCAGAATAGCTAAAGATCATGTGTCATATTAGCATCCATGAAAGAGAATTTGTACAAATGGCTCAAGAGGGAATTCTGATTCAGTTTCATGAAAGGTTTGATGGTCATGCCTTTGGTAATTTTGTTGAGTTAGTAGAATTAGACATAAGGTATGAAGGAAACCTACAAGCTGAGAGCGCAGTAAGACACCAGAGCTACTGTACTCAGCATGAAGAGCCCTTCCACTTTGAAATTGCACAAAAAGTGGACGTGGCTGAAATCATTCAGGGAGTACCTTATAAGTGTTCTCCCCTTGAGAAGAAAGAGTTCTCAGCGCCAAAAGACTTGAAGTCTGGAAAAAGAGAACATACACTTTTGATGCTCAAAAATCTAATGTCATCTTTGATTAGTTACTATCTAATAAAAAGATAAAACTAGTATGGAGGCATAAATTAAAAAACCACTAACAAAGTTAAGGGTAAAAAATACTGATGCAGTAACCCATGATACTTCTGAATGTATTGTGTTTAGAAACGAAATTGAGGATGAAATTGATAAGAAAAATATCATATTCCCTGATGAAGAAGATGTAAATATGATTCGAATGGGAGAACCATTCGAATTATTTTGTAATATGGTGGAAATTAACAATAATTTTACTGTTACTTTACAGGCATCTCAAGCCACTGAAATTAGTAAGCAGCTATTCAACATACTGCTTGATGAAGGAGTTTTGATTATGCCAACAATAGCTAATGAAAAGGGCTAGAAGACATGTGCAGACCAATGCCAAGTCTTCAGAGGGGTCCTTACTAGACAATTGAGTCTCAAAAGGATAGTTGTCTCATAAATAAAGCATCATGCCATGGAGCTAGAAGCATACAAGATCAACTGATCCAAAGCTAAGGTTCCTGCCAATACTAAAGCAACTCCAAGTCTGGCGATGCCTGAGGAGAAAGCTAAAACTTACAAAGAAGCCGCTCAGAAATTCCCGTTGCAAACCAGGGCAATGGAGGGATTAAAGGCTCTAAGAGGAGGTATGTGCTCATCTTGTTCAGATAAATTAACTTTTGAAATGATTATTTAAACACATGTCATACCAAATGATCCTACATACATACCTACTTACCAACGCCCGTTCTAAAAAAGGTCCAAAAGTCAAAGACCAAGGAAAAACAAAGGCCATGGGTCGTACTTTTTCTCAAATGGAAAAGGACCTAAGTCAAACTCCTCTGCCTAAGACTTCAAAACCAAAGTACTCAGGTTCAACTGCTATTAAGTCCCTGGACCTAAGGACACTACTCCAAAAGTTCCCACTCCCTAGAGAACCAGAGTGAATGTCTAAGGATTGCAACCAAGTAGGCATTGCATAAAGGCACCAAGGGGCTTGTTCAACAGAAGCAACTTGCTTACCTGGGAAGATATTCTAGGTGACAGGGTTGCTAGGAAAAACCAAGAAATATGAGAAAAGAAAGCTTGGATGTCAGACCTCATCTGAAGATATGAGATTGAAGCTGACTTCACCATAATAACTACATTCTTTAAGCTTGGAAAGGAATGAAAATGGATCAAATGAAAGATCTTTTTCATCTGAGCCCCCATCTGCTTCAAAAGCAAAGAGAGAATTGATCACCATTAGACTGGGAAAATATAAGTGGCCCCAACAAGTGAAGAGCCACAATGGTCCAAACCCCTTATTAGTACTAGAGAATATAGGGGATTCAGAGGTAGGAATGCCAAAACCTTCGAAAGATTCTCTACTCCTAAAGAGGCACCTATAATGTTGTCCTAATAAAACAGGAGCTAAGGCAACTTCTTCAGTAGTATTGGAGATGTTAATAGCTATAGATAGCAATAATGTTACAACTCCTCCAGCTCTAAACATCATCAATTTGGAAAACGCAAAAGTGAGAAATAATACTTATTCTTGGCGAGTCACTGCTTCACTTGAATCCTTACTGGCGAAGAAGTCAAGAAATCTTTGAAAACCACATTTGCTAGCACTAGCAGAAGGACTAGCAATTTGGCAGAAGATTGATAGACACTGACTGTATAGTTGATTATACTCCTTCACATGATGGAAGATAGGGAGGTCAATCCCATATTTACCCATTGGAGAAGTCCTATTGATAAGGGAAATATTAGCCAATGTTACAGTCATTGGTCCCCACTTGAATAAGAAGCTGTTAATGGCAGGGTCCCAACAAGCCAATAAGGCAGTGGAGATGGCTCCATCAAAAGTTTTGGTTTTATAAGAAGCTAGCCTCAAGAAAGATAGTATCTTGTTTTTGGTCCATTTATCATGAAAAGGCTGCATGCACAAAAACCATGCTCTTGCAACTATTCCTGAAATCCAACCTTTAAATGGTTTATTGGATACAGGCCAATGTAAATGTGTTGAACACTAGTTTTGATGATGACAAAGATACAAAGATACAAACTAAGTAGTAAACTAATGAGTTATTTAAGTGCATGGTGTTTAAGGTATCAATGAAAGGAACTGGGAGAATACGAAGTCAAGGAAGAAGTCAAGAGAGGATTTCAAAGCCTAAGTAAAGAAGTTTCTATAAGTTGATTGTAATACCCCATATTTTTAGAATTTATTTAAATAATTAAATATTTATTTTATATTCATTTTCTAAAATAAATATTTTAAGCAAAGGGTATTTTAGTATTTTCACTGATTTTTAATTATTTTGGCGGGAGTATGGCGCCAAAATTGGATTTGTTAAGCTTTTGGTATTAAATCCTAGTCAAAAAAATTCAGAAAACCAAAAAAAAAAAAAAAATTTTTTTTTAGGGCCATATCATCCTACGGGATTTTATGGGGATTGGAGGGAGTTTTGTTTTCCTATAACTTCAATTTAGAAGGAGTTACAAATCTTGGTTTAATCTCCTAATTTATGGTGAAGGTTACAAACTATTTAATTTTGAAAATTAAGTACTACCTATTCTACTCCTATAAATACCCCATACCTTAAGCCATCTTTTCCACACAAAAACTTTGAAGAATCATATTTCTTACTTCAAAGTTCTTCTTTCTCTTCCTATTATTCTAGTTTTATATTTCTTATTCAAGTTTCAATTTTCTTTGTTTAAGAAAAATATTTTCATATTTCTTACTCAAAAATATTATGCTCATGATAGATCATTCATGTTTAAATTCATGATTAAGTTCATGTGGTAGATTGCTTGTTGGTTGGCTATGAGAAAGCTCAAGTATAAGAATAAGTGAAGATACTAGTATTAGTTTGTGCAAGATCAAGGTACGTTATGTAGCTAGATCTTTTAAAATGTGGTTTATATGATAAAGTTGTTTATTGATTTTATTGGTTGGATTGGTTTAGAAATTTGGTTTAAAATGGTTACAATGTTTTATTATTCACTCTTGAAAGTGAAAAGAAGGAATGATTTTATCAATCATTTTATATAGAAGTTTTGTTATCCTTTTTGGAAAATTAAATTATTTTTACAAGGAAAGGTTGATTGGTTTTTATGAACTTTGAATGTTCAAAAAGTTGTTTATGAGGAAAGGAGGTTTATTCATGACTTACAAGTCATATTATTATTATTTCCGCTTGATTAATATCAAGAGATTCAAAGTCCACTTGTTGGCAATTATAGTTACCCCTTGATATAGCTCCGTGATGGGATGACTAGCTTGGGGGTGTGCACACTTAGCAAAATAGAAGGGGAGATAAGAAGAGGAATTGTTTTCAGGATTATTTTTAATCCAAGTTGTTTGGAAAGAGTTTATTCTTAAAAGGTTATTCTTGAATTACTATTCAAGTGTTTGGAAAGAGTTTGTTCTTAAAAGGTTGTTCTTGAATTATTATTCAAGTGTTTGGAAGAGTTTGTTCTTAAAATGTTATTCTTGAATTATTATTAAGTGTTTGAAAATAGTTTATTCTTAAAGAGTTATTCTTGAATTATTGGTATGGAGTTTTCGAAATGAAAAATTTTACGAACTAACAAATGTGTTACTTATCTAGTACATTTCGTACTCAGTTTTATACTGACGCGTATTTCCTTTTTCCTATTTGGCTTTGCCCTGTTTACCTTTTTGGTAAGCAGATTTGCAGGTGAATTTTGGATGTGCATGGGAGCATACTAGGAAGGGGATCTTCACCTAGATTAGAGTGTTTCATTTATTTTGAGTATTGAGACAATATTTACTTTTATTAATAAAGAAGTATTATTATTTTTGGTTAAAGTCTTCCGCTGCAAGTTATTTTGGTTAGTTAGTAGTTGGTTGCCGAAAGCGTGTTAGTCACGTGGCGGTAATACTCCTAAATTACTCAAATATTATTTATTAAATTATTTATTTAAAAGTGAGTAATTTGGGGTGTTACAAAGTGGTATCAGTTTTTCAGGTTTGAAAAGATAAAAGTTGAATATTAAAATTGATGGGTAGACATAGGACTGGTAGATAAGAGTTTCGCATTTGCATTCTAAATTGTTTTTGTTAAGCTTAATTGTTTTCTTTTTGACGATTTGTATAGATGCATCTTGCTAGTACCACAAAAAGGTATATATATATTTATATTATTATTTTTATTTGAAAGATGAAGGGTGTAGATATGTTGGGGTGACAAGCTCTGTCTAGGATTAGGAAGGCTCTCCCCGACGCTGTGGGTAACTTCCTTACCTGGGAGCTATAATCACCTTGGCTATTCTATATCTTGAAATCAAGTACACTTTAAAATTTTTGAAATAAATATTTTAAGTCATAGTGGTGCATCTAGTACAAATTTTATTTAGTTATTATATATTAGTATTACTTTTATGATGATGTACTTGTAATATTTCAATTCTTTTTGCTTTTATATGATCGTTGTTGGAAGTTAAGGAAAAAGTTTATGTTATTCCCTATGTATGGGATAAGCAAGAAGTCATGCTGCATTGGCGAGCAAATAGTAGTACTATGTGTATTTTTTTTACCTTTCGAAAATACTCAGGCCAGTCTGATTATATGGCCATTGATGAGTTGAAGAATGTTATTTAGACAGACTACGTACCAGAGTTTAAAGTTTTCAGATCGTAGACATATATAGTTTTGTTTTGGTCATAACGTTCTAGTTGTCTTAAGAATATTTTGATATGCTCAAATATTCTAGTAGTTGTTATAAATAAGGCTTCATATTTGGCCGTGATATATGAAATATGTGATTGCTATGTTTTGAACTAGTTATACCGGCATGGTTATTTTTTTTTTTTGGTAGTTACACAACTATTCTATGAATGTTAGTTGAGATTTATCCTCAAACACCCTTATATCTAGTAGAACGGCAGAAAGAAGGAGAAGGAGTATAAGTTCTATGGTTAGTAGGCTAGCAAAGATAACTGAAAACATCACTCAAGTGATAGTTAATCAAGCAACCAAGCAGAGTGAGACCGATAGTTTTGGTGAGGTCTTTAAGAGGGTAGCAGCTGTCAAACCTCCGACTTACCATGGGAAAGAGGACCCATCTAGTTTAGAAAACTGGATCTGAGAATTTGATAAGCTTTTTATGTCACAGTGTGCCCTGAAAACCTTAGAGTTAATAATGTTGTTTATTATTTGAGAGATGAGACAGACCTATTGTGGAAACAAAGGAAAGATGATCTTTTAGAGGATCCAGACTTCAGGTGGAACGAGTTTAAAGAAGCCCTGAGGACTAAGTTTTATCCTGCGTACTTAAGGAAGCAAAAGGCTATATATGGAGTTCACCAATTTGAGGATAGGGACTATGTCTGTTAATGAGTATTATAGCTAAGGATCGCACCTGAGATAGTACCATCTGAGACTTTGAAGGCCCAAAGGTTTGAGCAAGGGTTAACCTTAACTCTCCAAAGTAAGTTGGGAGGAGTAACTTTTGAGACTCTTGATGAAATTTATGGTAGAGCTGCTCACTTATATGGGATTAAAGGAAGGAAGATTGCACGAACTTCCTCTAGGGAAAAGAGGAAGTAGAATAACAATGGGAACCAACAAATTGAAGATAAGAAGCCTAAGCCTAATGGTGGATTTCACAAAACTGAAAAAGACAATAGGTATCCTAGTCGAAAGCCTAATGGGAGCCAAGGGAATGGGAAGAAAGTGAGCGAACCTTTTTCTGAAAAAGGTGTGATAAGAACTACCCTGGAAAAGATTGTCAAGGCAACTTGGTGACATGCCATTATTGTCAGAAATTGGGGCACCGTGAGTATGAGTGCTTTAGAAAAGCTGGTGGAGAACCTGCAGTCAAACCTGACCCGAGTAGTAAGGCACCTCAGAATGATCAACAGAAGTTAGCTTCTTCCAATGCTGGTGTTAAACCAGGGATGGGGAATCAGTCTAAAGGCAGAGTTTTCGTCATGAACCGCCATGAGGTTCAGAATGTTTCTGAGGTAGTAGTTGGAACCTTTTTCATTAATTCCCTGTCTGTCAAAGTGTTATTTGATTTAGGCGCATCTCATTCATTTGTTTCTAGCACTTTAGTAGAAAAGCTCCAGTTAAGCAGTCCAATGTCTATTTCATTAGAAAATGCATTGCCATCAGGAGAGATGCACCACAAGAATGTCAGCCTTTAGCGTCCGCAAAAATCAGACGCTAAAAACGCGGAATCGGACGCTAAATATATTAGCGTCCGCCAACGGACGCTAAATATATTAGCGTCTGCCAACGGACGCTAAATGGCTGATGCAAAACCCTTGGTCGCTAATTCTCCAAATAGCGTCCGCAAAGCGGACGTTAAAAAATTAGCGTCTGATATTTCGAATTTCGCGTCCGTTTCCCAAGCAGTCGCTAATTAGCGACCGTTTAGAGCTGCTGACGCTAATTAGCGACGGCTTCTGGCGGTCGCTAATTAGCGACGGCTTCTGGCGGTCACTAATTAGCGTCAGCCAACTGCAGTCGTTAATTAGCGACCGCCAGAAGCCGTCGCTAATTAGCTTTGGCAGTCGCTAATTAGCGACTGTTTTCTCGAATACGCATTTGTGCTTTCATTTTTGCTTTTGGTACGCATTTGCACTTTTATTTTTCTTTTTTTTTTTTGCTTTTGGTTAACTAGTATTAAATGTAATAGTTTTTTGCTTTTAATTAATTGATTTTAAATGTAATAAGATATGGAATGATGCAAATACGATACTTTTTTTATTAAAGCAAACAAATTAATCAATTCAATTATTATTGATAATAAATGTAATTACAAGTGAAAATAATTCTAGAACTAAATTCTAGTATACTTAGAAGAAAATCTAATACAAATCTCATATAATTACATTTACACTTTAAACTCCACAACAAAAATCTGGAACCAAAACGGACTTTAAATCTGGCATCTGGATCGAAACCAACTTGAAATCTGGAACTCAAACGCAAATCTCATAACCCTGCAAATCAAAAAAAAAAAAAAATTAATGAAATTAACCAAAAAAAAAAATACAATTATTAACAAAAATTAAATGAATAAGTAAAAAAATCAACCGAGCTACCAATCCAAATCTCATCCTCAAACCATTTTGATTCAAGCATTCAAGCAATATCAATATGACCTTTAATTTCTAAAGAGTCAGATCAAAATCAAGAGGAAGAATGACTGACATTCACAAAGAGGAGAGCAGAGGAAGAAAAGTAGAGCAACAACAAAAAAACAAAACAAAAAAAAAAAAAAACCAGAGGAAGAAAAGTATACCTCAATTTGAGAAAGCTTTCCTTCATCTAATACTTTAAGGAGTTTCAAATAAAACCAACATTTCTGGATTAGAGCTAACCCTACTAATGATCATGTCCGGCATCATGTAACCACTCACAGTCACATATTCTGATGGACCAACTGCATTCCTTTGCAATATTTCTAAGATAGTAAGACCAATTGATTCAACACTAGTTTGACATGAAACAGCAGACATTGAATCAATAGTTTCTATACCTAACATGATGATATTCCAAACAGAAGTTTCTCAAGCCCAAAATCTAGCAATCTGTGCTAGAAAAGGTCAGAAAGACTAATCTTTCTTCCTTTTTCTTTTTTTTGCTTGTTTTACCTCTGTCAAAAAAAATATATATATACAAGGATTCTTACAGCCCCATCTTATCTCAGGGATATTAAGCCTATAGTTCACTATCAACCCCCCTCATCTGGTCATTTTCAATGCGAAACAAACCCCCACACCTTGAGGTTTTCAGGAGAATTATTAACCAACTCAACCTCAATGATTCTCTTATATAGACCATATATCTAAACAAATAATTCACATACAAAAACTGGTTTTAGATACTTAATGAGTGGTCAAAAGGTATCTTATAAACTATAATATGGTTTCAACCACATTTATGCAGCCATTCACTATTAAAAACATATCACGAAGACAGATCAGGAAGGTTCAGGGTCATAATGTCAATTCAAATAATTACAATTTACAAACAATATAGTGACAGTAAGAACCACTGCATCAGTGTCATGCTTAGTTCAATGATCATAGCCAACAACCTAAACACGTCTCATATTACTTCTATTGTACTAGTGTGGTTGACTTCATGAAGTCCATAGCAATTTCGACATTCTAGCACATCAATGGAATCACAATTTGATAAAAGATTCTTATGTAATCATGCAACAAGGACATCGCCAACATTAAGCTTCTTCTTATCAAATCCATGGCATAATTAAACCTCAAGTTCAGCTCTCTGACACACCCAAAGTATTCATCACTTAAACTAACATACCATGCACGTCTAAAAACAATCTACATTATATATTATTGCAACATTGTCACTAGTATTTAGTAGATAATAAATCTTAAAAACATCTCAATCACCTACATTCAATACACACAACAACCATAATTCCAAAAACAGAAACAAGCTCAAATATTAGAAATTAGCACAATAAATCAAAAACCAGCATAAAGACAGAAAAATCCAACAAAGCCACAACAATATACCTGACATTAGGGCTGGCAATGAGTTGAGACAGCTCGTGAGATACTCGAACTCGGCTCGGTCAAAGCTCGGTCAAAGCTCGACTCGAGTGAGCTCGACTCGAGCTCGAACTCGACTCGACAGGTTAACGAGTCGAGTCGAGCAACTCAATACTCGACTCGAGAAACTCGTGAGATACTCGATAAAATTTTATATATATATACTTTTACTTTTTTTTAAGAAACTTTAACTTTATTTTTTCCCAGAAAAAATACTTGTACTTTTCTTTTTAAAAAAAATGAAAAAAAAAGTGTATAAAATGACCAAAGAGCAAAGTAAAGAATTTCTTCTAAAAAAATAGAACTATATCAAATGACCAAAAAGTTTGAAACGAGTTCGAGTTCGAGCTTGAAACGAGTTCGAGTTCGAGCTTGAAACGAATTCGAGTTCGAGTTCGAGTTCGAGTTCGAGTTTAGGTTTCGAGTTCGAGTTCGAGCTTGAAAATTTGAAACTCGCGAGTTTTCGAGTCGAGTCGAGTTTGAGTATGAGTTTTCGAGTTCGAGTCGAGTTTAGTCAAACTCGAGCTCGACTCGCATCATTGCCAGCCCTACCTGACATGATGTTAAACTTAGTCTTCCTGGTACCCTTCTCCAACCCAGTAGGTCCAGCATTCTCAGACCAAGCAGCCAAGATATTCACCCCTGGTCCAATGATCCTATGACATAGTGGACAACAACTTGACATCCTATGATCCCAAAGAAGTTGAGGTGATAGTCCAAGTCGCATTACTCTCTGCACCCAAAATGCACCAGAGGATCGCCCGAGGATGGCAGAAGTGGTGAAGATGCTGCAAGGAGTAGGCTTAAGTGACAGATGGGCTGAATGGGAGACGCTCGAAGAAACGAGAAATCAGGAGTTGCAGATATCTCTCATGACACATCGGCTTGCTTGGATGGACGAATCGATGGATGAGCAGGAAGCCGTGCAATTATCATCAGCAAGATGATAGCTAGGCAAGCAGCCCTTATGTTTATGTGTGTTCTCTTTTTAGGATCTGTATTGACTATCCAAATTGTTTTTTCTTGATCATTTTTACCAGTGAGATATGCTTCATATATAGGTAGTAACATACTAGCATATAGCAAAGTTGTATGTGTATAGAGTATGATATAATGCATATAGATTATAGAAATAGAAACTGCAACTCTGCAAGGGTGACATATCATTCACTTCAATATAATGCAATCAAATTTTATAGAGATTTATAGAAATGCAATGAATAGTGCAACTGTACAATGAAATG